>NC_135778.1:7931839-7948573 GCF_028453695.1 Augochlora pura
TTTATCTAAGGATCTACGACGGTCAGTTTCACGGGTTCTCGAGGCGGCCAGAAATCGGACTTTAGCTCGCGTATTTGCGGGACGAGTGCCGCCGCGTAAAGTGTCCGATTTTACGAGCCGAGTAAATCCGAGCCCTAGGATGATTCAGCCGATGATCCGCGGCGGTCTCGTATCCAGCAATGCCACTAAATATCGGGTGACATCAGATGCAAGGCACATCTGGAGCGGGGGCCGGAGTGGACAGGCCGACCTCCTTCGAGAAGAGAAACAAGAAGGGGGATGTCCGTCGCGCGTGAACGGTGAGACACGTACCCACGTGTGCAAGGCTAGTTTCTTGAATCACCAGCTGCCGATTCGCCGACGACTCCAGGAACCCTGGAGACGTACTAAAATTAGCGGCCGAGGCGGCACCCCCGCCTAGTCCTTACATGGCCACGTCACGGGCACACGCGCGGCTACTTTCAGACGGAGGGGAAACGAAAGGAGAGAGAAAAAAACAGAAACGGGAAAACAATAATAATCACCGGCACGAGTCGATCGTGCGCGAAATGTCACAGCTGGACCGAACCGGTGACCAATCGCCCCGGACGTAAGCGTTCGCCGGTAAACCGTGTCAGCCGTCCGACCGGTGGACGACCGACAACCGTGAAACTGTAACGCGCCTTTAGTTATTTAGCCTATTTTTTAATTACTTTATATTATATATTGTACAGTAATATATATAATTTGTGTTACTGTAATATATACAATATATAAACTAATGAACAATATGTATTAAAGGAATGTGTACGATATAAACTTATAGTGTACGGAATATATTACTGTAGCATGTACTATATGTATATGTTACTATAATATACACAATAATGTAACAATATACATCTATAACATGACACATGTATATTGCTACCATTACAGCTTCTGTTTCATGCAGTTTTGTATATTTTCAATCGCCCTGGAGATGTTCATGTGCTCTTCCCGTGAGTCACTTTGTAAACGAATGGACTACGCGTTTGGGAAAACGCGTGAAAAATTAGCGAGCTTCTCCGTCAATTTCAATTGCATTTCTCGCTTGTCGTACGCATGTATCTAATTTATTCATAACACTAGAATTTCAATATTACATCGATAAGTCGTTCCGTTCTATGGTTTCGAACACCCGTGGCCGACGCGTAGAATGTTAGCACGCCCCTTTGACTTCATTTTGAGGAAGTAGCGACGCGCGATAGTACACGAGGGTTGAAATGTTTTGAAACGAGGGTCTCTTGTAAGTTGTCCCATTTTATCATAGTAAAAGACAGGAAGTTCCGGTGGACGGATTACAGTTGAAGCCACATGGCCGCTCCTGCATGAATGAACGGCGTAATGAACGAACTCGCGCCGTCCTACGATAAGACAACGGCCGATGTCCTTGTTCGGATCGTTACAAGTAGTCGCGTCGTTCTATGGTGGGTGGTCTGATTTTTGATCTTCCCTCTTACTCATTCTGAAATTTTAAAAATATTTCTATGACAAACTATTCAGTTAATCTTCTACATTCAAGCGTATATTATTATAATCTTGTCATTATTGTAAAGCAATATTGAGTTCGAAGCTCGGTAGTGCCAGTATCCTTGCAACGCCTCTATTGCACTGGAATTTAACCTAATCATTTCCACGATAAATACATAAAATCATCAGTAAAATAACGAAGAACGAGTCTGTAACTCTTCCCGACGCGTGTCTCATAGAATCCGTGATATCTGTCCTTGGTCGCTAGACTAGTTTGAACGCGGCTAGCCAGAAGCCGGTATGTCGGTTATTCGCGATCGATCTTCGGGGTTGCGGAAGAATCCGAGGAATCCGTTTCTATCGGCGTGCGTGGATTTCAGGTTCATTGTCCTCGATATCTGGTAGACCACAGAGCCTCGAAACGAGAGATCCTTTTGGTCTCGTCGCGCAGCGCTGGAGCTCCGTTCCAAGTACATCTGCGCCGAGCGGATGCAGCCTGCATTTTATGGCCGCCCAATGCAACCGATTCTCATTCGTGCACCCGTACTCACACCCTCCACCACTTTCAGCACGCGGTACAACGACTTCTATAATTAGATTTCCTTCCCTTTAGCTTAGACACCTTCGAGCATGATCTTCGGCTGGCCCGCGAATCCAAGAAACCCACCACCTGGTCGCGATTCGTTGCCGATGGTTCCGCCAATTAACGTGTCAGCTTCCACTCGCTTCAACCCGCCACCGGGATTCATTAGGCTCGTGCGGAACTAGCGAATGAACCATTTTGCTATTTATATTGTTATTAATATTGTTATAATTAATATTAATATTATTGAGACGATGACCAGTCATGAGTTAACTCTGGTTCTTACAACCAGACATTGTAAAATTACAGGTCGACAATGTATTAATAATAATATTACATATATATATATATATTGAAGATTTATTGAAAGTTGAAGTTGAAGTTGAAGTTTGAAGTGAAATTGAAATTGAAACTGGATTTGAAGTTGAAAATGAAGATATAATTCAACTTCCAACTTTCAACTTTCAACTTCCAACTTCCAACTTCCAACTTTCAACTTTCAACTTTCAACTTTCAACTTTCAACTTTCAACTTTCAACTTTCAACTTCCAACATCCAACTTCCAACTTCAATTTCTTTATGTAGAAATGTGGAATTTAGGAATATGGAATGGAGGAATACGGAATGTGGGAATTTAGGAATGTAGGATTTAGGGATATAGGAATTTAGGAATTAGGAATGTAGGAATTTGGAATGTGGGAATGTGGAATGTGGGAATGTGGAATGTGGAATGTAAGAATCTAGGAATGTAAGAATGAAGAATCTAGGAATGTAAGAATGTTGGAATGTAGGAATGTAGGTATGTGGAATGTAGGAATGTAGGAACGTAGGAATGTAGGAATGTGGAATGTAGGAATGTGGAATTTAGGAATGTAGGAACATAGGAACGTAGGAAAGTAGGAATGTGGAATGTGGCTTGTGGGAATGTAGGAATTAGGAATGTGGAATGTGTGAATGTGTGAATGTAGGAATGTAGGAATGTAGGAATGTGGAATGTATTAGGCTCTACATCTATGGACCAGTCCGATTCATTTCAAACCTCCTTGATTCAGCCCCCTTCAGCCTCTACATCGACGGACTCATTGGCCGTTTGCAAGAAAGAAAACATTCTCATAAAAGGGTGTCATAAATAAGAATTGGTTTCCAGGACGAAGAGTCATTTCTACCTGTACTTGCTGAAGACGGAAAGCTTAGAAGCTTAATTAATGAACTGTAATCTAAAGAATGTTAAACAAAGCCGTGATGACGAACATATGTAGTTAGAGAATGGATAAAATAAGAGATACTCCAAAACTATTTTTGTATGTATGTTGACTTAAATATTTTTCAAATGTTAAAAAAATTTTTTTTGAAACATTACAAACATATTTGTAAAGTCATTTAAATAAACCATGTGATATAGAATTGGAAAAATAAAATGTGTTTTACGAAAAAAAAACTTAGCTTCCAACGGGATTACAACCCGAGCCCAGCAGCACCGAAATCGTACGCTCTAATCATTGCACCAACCGATTGAGTTGTAATGAGCGGAAACATTTCGGCATATATTCCGCTCGTTACAATTTTTTTGCTCGCTTAATTCGTATTTTCAGGGTTAAAAAATTATTTGTTTCGATGCAATAACGTTTAAAATTACTTAATCCACACTCGCAGTAAACTAGAAAAGTAGTAGCTTTATTCTGACAGCAAAAAACATCGACACATTGGGTTTTCATTTTTTTTGACAATGTTGCAGGTTAGCAAAAAATCTGAGAAAAATTGAGTACACGAGCCGTGATAGTACCATATCAGGAAATTAATATAAAAGTGTTGAATATAATATAAAAGTGAGAAATCTTCAATTTTCCGATCTTTGGGGGTTTTTTCATTTTTGATAATCACAGCTTGCAACTGAAAAGTCTGAAAAAGTCCTATAACATGCGGTTTAATGTCCAAAATAAGCCATATTTTTTTCAAAATTTTAGAAAGCCGCTAAAGGTGGAAAAATGCCGGAAAACCGCGAAATCTAATTTACCCTGTAACTACCCTCACGGACAAGTTACAGGGTTAAAATTTTACACAGATGAGTTTCTATTGGTCAGCTATCGAACGGTGTATGACTTATTGAAAAACCTCTAAGGGCGTTTTTGACCATCTTAATCGGCTGTGCCCTTTCCGTGATTGATTCTCTCCGCATATCGGCACCAGAAAATCAAACATTTCACGCGTTAGAACCCCACAGTTTTGGATCCAGGAAGTTAAACTGTGAAAGCTGAAACACTCGACTAATCCATGAACTTGATTGGCACGATCTCTGCCGTCGTTATCTCTCTCTCTCTCTCTCTCTGTTTCTCTTTCTCTTAGCATCCACGCCGTTCAAAGGTCGATCAACCTATTGATAGAACCGTTCGCATAATCGATACGCTAACCGATTCGTAATCAAAGCAAGGCAGCGGATCGAGCCGTGGCCACCCATCGGATCCGGGCATCCGATCGCGTATGTCGGGCTCTCGAATACCGGTCTACATGTCCGGCGTGCTGACATTAACGGCACACACTCGACAACGTTACAGGTTTCACGCTGGCTATTTCGAACAGGTTGCGCTCCGGTCTATTTTTCGATCATTGGCATCGACCGGATCCATGGATCCATGCTCCCGACGACAGGTAGCCAGAAAAATAATTGAAACGACGACGATTAAATCGAGCCGCGATCTACAACACATTCGCGTGCCAAGACCGGTCATCCTCGTAATTATAAACCCCCATTATCGCTGGTGGTTGGCCAACAGTTCGAGGAACCTTGGAAATTTTCGAGTCGCCAATCCCATCTTCGGCCAAATCCACGGTTCGTCCGATAGTTTCTTAACGCGTTCGCTTTTCCTATTTTTACACCGTTGATTGATCATTTGATTCTTCTGCCATCGAGATCTAAAAACGAAAATAAATTAAGGTATACAAGAAATAACAATTGTCTGATTCTACCAGAGACAATGATTTACCCGCGGTTATTACATTTTGATGACAATGTATTTAATTTGTCATTTGGTTACTCAGTATCTTAAACTGAAGTTAAACAAATTACTGTCACACAAGGGGTCTTCACAAAGTGTCTTAGAAAATATGTTTCCTGATGAATAAAACTGAACATCGTCGTAAACATCGTCAATAATGCAGTATGCATATGAAGCGTAGAACAGTGAACCCATTAATCAACGACATTGGCAAGCCTTTCTGTTGTATTATTGGAACATGGCATGGTGATCTAAATGTGAAAGACAAGTAAAATCATTAAAAACATTTCCAGAATGACAATTTCATAACACGTTGCTTAATTTGATATCTATACTTACCTTACTTATAAAACAACAAAAACTTCGTCTCAAATAATTAATGGTTCCTTCTTTTAATTTCAATTTCATCACTTGATGAATGGTGTTTGAATTGAATCGAAGAAGACTTCTACGCTGCAAATAAACATTGTAATTACATTACAAGCTACTACATTTTTAATTCAATAATAATTTGAGGAAAAAGAAATTGAATTTCTAACTACAATTCGCTAAACACTAATAATGTACAGAATAACAACGAATTAGAGTCTCACGAATTATAATTACAAAATAATTATATTACATTTTAATCAAATTATTGTCTAACTAGAAATTCAAATCCTGTTTTAGGAATTATGGTTACAAAATAATTCAATCGCATTTTATTCAAATTATATATAGAAATTCAATTCCTGTTTCATGAACTGTAAGTGCAAAGTTAATTCAGTTACAACTCCGCTTCGGACGAAGTTCTTTCGGACTGTGCGTTGCTCGAATGTTTACAAACACGTCCGAACAGAGTTCTTTACTGGTGGTTACCAAGTGCCTTGCATAAAGGTGTCATTGGATGCGCTTGGCACGGGTCTGTTGCTTTCCTCGTTGGCAAGTCTTGACCGATCATCGCGGAGTAACAATAACCGTATGAAATCGATGTCACTGTACGAAAGAATTCCGAGTAGTCTCGTCGTAGAAACAAAATAACGAGCTACGAGAATGTATTCCGAAAATGTTTACTGTTAAATCGCAGAGGACCACTCACCGGTGCCATATCGGCGCCTCGTTCAAAGCACTGCCAAGTACGTAATCATCGATTCAACTAGTACAAATGATCCCAATGTTCTCGTTCACGATTTTCACAAAGGTTTCACGGATCGAAGGACGACATAGGCTCGAGTAGGGTATAGGGTTGCCTGTGAATTACTGTGCTACCACCTGGTTACTATATCCTTTAGCCATTCAAGAGTAACATTATTAAATTAAAGGTATTCTTTACCTCTTATATTTGTATAATTATGAAAAATTTCGCGCTTGTATGAGAAACGTCAGCATATAATATAACTGTTCTAAGAAGTGCGGTATAGATAAAAGAAGCTACTTATCGAAGACATTGCAAGTCGCTTTACTCGTCGACGAGATCTTCGAAAAGTGACATCAGCGCGATCGGCGAAAACAGATTAAAAATTTGGTATCACGCCTCGAGGACCTCGCCCGTTGTCGCGGCTTGGCAACCCGATCCGATCCGTCCCTGATCTGCATGCAAATAGGAGCTATACTTAGAGGCGTCCGATTTCCCCCGTTGCGACAACAGATCGCATTTTCGGCCTCATCGACCTTAATCATTCCGCCGAGTAGTTTTATTCGCGATAACCGTTTCGAGAAACGCGCGATTGAATCGTTTAACTGTGCGCGCGCGCACGCGCGCGCTCTGAAACGACAGGCGGAGAGATGCCGAGGACGTCCTTCCTGTGTCGGTTCTTTCATAGCATAGTTCTTTGGCTAACAGATCGCTTTCCGTGAAATTCACGGTAGTTTCCCATGGCGCGGTGCTCGCGAAGAGTCAGATTAAGGAAATGGAGATAAGGTGGTCGACGAGCACCTAGCTGCGCCTGGACTCTTCAATGGGCCACTAGAAAGAGATCTTGAATGGGCATCCACGTGTACCTGCATCGCGCAGACTGCAGACGCGGAGGAGATCACATGGGAAGGGACCTGGTCCGTTAATGCAGTCGGCGACTTGTGGCAATGATGTTTCCATTCCGTTCAGATGCAGGTACAGATGTTTCCTTGTTTGTATGAAGTAGAGAGGGAAGCGTTTCAAGCTGAAACATAATTCAAAGTATATTATCTCTACGCTATTTGATTACTTTTATTAGGCAATAAATAAGAATAAAATACAATAAAACGCAATCAATACAACTAAAATAAGATATAATAATTTGTATAACGAATTTAAAATGGTACTCTCGTCAACTTGTAAGATATTTCTTAAAAGTGCAACATCATGAACTAGACAAAAATTCTAAGCTATCTTCTGCAACAATTTTCGAAGATCATACGATCGGATGAAAGCGACAGGAGTCTCTCGTAAAATACAAATTTTCCGATGTCATAAACCAAGTAGCTGTAACAGAGCTCCGTCGAGCAATTACGTACTCGGGCTACCTTAAATCACATGGCGGGCCACCGTCCCATTCATCCCATAATCGCGTGCGTAAACTCGGGATGATCACGTGCAGGAGACGAACGAGTGTGAGTGCGAAGGGAAGCTGTGCGATGGTTTAAAGAGGATCCCGGAGTGGGGGGAGGCAGGAAGGAAAGGAAAGGAAAGAGAAAGAAGAAGGGCGCGTGTCGGTCGCGTGCCCCGTTTGCCACCGGTGACTCGGTGTCTGCGACCCTCCTGCCCTTTAACCCCTCCTACGCTTTTCCACGAAGCGGATCCCTGGGTGGGGGTAAACCACCAGGCTCCTAACCACCGTATTAACCCGTAATCAGAAACGGGTGGTCTTCGAGAGTACTCCTAAGACTTGCAATATTCTTAGCAATACTCTGCTGACTCATTTCACATTTTTCTAAATTATATATTTTCGAATTTGAAATATTTTTCAAATATGAAATATATATAACAAATATTTAAAATACCGAGCCAGTCTGCTTATTTCTAATTGTTCTATAAATACGCCATGAATTGTCTTTACTTAATGATTCAAAATCTTAATCCCCTATTGATATGAACTAGAGATATTTTAAACGAAGGACGAAGATATAGCTATAAAATTCAATATAATCGGAGGAAAACAATTCACAGTATTCTAAGAATTTTCAGAAGTCTCTAGGTATCGATATCACGAAATTCACCCTAAGAGAAAGAACCCTGAAATTCGTTTTCCACGGAGCGCCGTCGACGACACACATTTCCAGCGGCCGCAGGCAAAGTGGTCTAAAAGCAAGTTTAATTAAATGTCTCTAGTAGGGGAGGGATTCGAGGAATCCATCAGCAAACAGTTCAGGACTACGACCTCAGCCTCCCTCGTCGTCTAGTCCACTTCCTCTTCTTCCGTCCCCTTCATTTTTTCATCTTCTCCTCGAGACCGTCTGGACGATGCCAATGGAAGAAAGAAAATCAACGAGGATCTGGGGGTGGCACGCGTGGTCCTGCGCCCGTGGGGCAACAGCGAAGGCTGTGCACTGCAACAGGAGATGTGGCCATCGGGGAGCAGACGCTCCATTGAACGATCATCGAACGTCGCGACCCCTCGGTATAACGGATCCTCCTTCGATAGCTCGATCTCCCGGTGTTTCCGATCCTCGAACGGAAGTCATCAGTGTCCGCCGGATTTCGGGCGAGCAATAATCGTCGTGGTCATTAACCGAGTCTCTGTCACGGATCGACCAGTAGCCATCTTTTCTTTTGCTAGCGCGTGTTTCTTCCTAATGAACAGATTCCAGAGATCGTTAATGTCAATCAAGTATTCGGAAGAGAAAGAAAACAGTCGACGGTTATCTCCTTTTAGAAGACTTAGAAGTTTCGTTTATAAGTTAACTAAATTTTCTACCCTTAAAATGGCTTCGAGTGTAAAGGGTTAACATTTAATTTCGTTAAGGGAGGAAATTCGGATAAGAATCAACTGGCAATCATTTTTCAGATAACATTTTAAAAATATGCATTTTCATAGTATTTTTAATGCTGATACGATTTTTATACAGAGTATATCATGAAATAATTTTTCCAATGATAAACAAATTTCTTCTTTGATGTAATTTCTTTTGAAACCTTATGGAAGGTATTTCTGGTGTTGAATAACGATCGTTCGAGGATGTCGCTCGTACGCGCAATCAGCTGATTGCCTGTTGAAACCAAATTCCTGTACCGGTCGAATTTAAATGCATCGTGCGGGCCATTATAAACCGTCTCGCATTTTTAGTCCACTACGAGACAGAGAGAGAGAGAGAGAGAGAGAGAGAGAGAGAGAGAGAGAGAAGGCGAAAAAAGAAGTATGTACTCACGTGAATGTAATCCGGCGACAAGAGGTTCGGAAGACGTACGATCTCTCTCTCTCTCTCTCTTTTTACCTCTCTCTTTCTCTCTTTACCTCTCTCTCTCTCTCTCTCGCTCTCTCTCTCTCCACTCCGTCTCGATCAAGATCGCAGACGGTCCGGCCGAGTGTAGGATTTCGTCGTGAAATTTGTGAATGAGCCCTCGTGACTCGCGCATTTTGAATGGCAACCGGCGGGCCGGTTTTTACGAAAGCACTGTGCTGCCACAGGATGCGGGTGCGGACGAAGGGGGTGTGCTCATTTTTATCCTTTTTAATTTTTTTTTTCATACCCGCTCGCGGAGCAGATAAGGGGCGTGGTGGAGCCGCGGAGGGAACACCGCCAGCTGATCGCCCCCGCTTTTCAAACAGCTTTCGTAAAACGCGAGCACGTGCTCGTGTGCGTGACCCTCCTCGGGTTTTGCATGCCCTGCTTGCCACCTGCGAAGCTAGTTCGTTCCACGGTGCTCGATCGGGACCCGTTCAATTACGAGATTAACGTTCCCTAAACCAATTAAGCGATCCAATCAGATTTTTAGCCGGACTTGCTTTTTCAACGACTTCCTTTTTACACAATTTATATTTTCAACGAAGGCGTAGGGTTAATCGATCTATATTCTGGTCGGTGGTTGCTAAAGACTCGTCTTTTTTGCTAGATGTTAAAGCTGCTCTAGTACAGTTAACGATCGTGTAAAAAAGGGTTGAGATTTTTCTTGATGCAGATTGACCATTTATTTTGTACAATCTGTATTTGATGATTACTTCCTTTTATCTGTACCAAAGCAATTTTGATCTGTGCGATTTCTGCGTTCTTCAGATCTAGTTATGTGTCTGCATATGAAATTATATCAATCCTTAAATAATACAGTACTTGAGAATTTGCACAACGCAGCAAAAAGTTATTAATTCAATTTAATTTTTTCGAGTCAATTTATTCTAATTTAATTTATTCGATTCAATTCAATCTAATTTTTTTTAATTAATTTAAATTATGAAACGAATATCAGAATATTTTTGCGTTGCGTACGGGTTCTTAAAATGAGTAAAAGTGGAAAAAGTCTTGCAATCGAGTCGTACAATTCTTGTCTCGCATAAAAATCCGCAGTCGAGTGATCCTAGTCTCGGCGTTCCAAGTCCCACAATCGCG
This sequence comes from Augochlora pura, assembly GCF_028453695.1. Lineage (NCBI taxonomy): Eukaryota > Metazoa > Arthropoda > Insecta > Hymenoptera > Halictidae > Augochlora > Augochlora pura. The sequence goes on from NC_135778.1 coordinate 7,942,406, forward strand.
CGGAGTTTTAATGCCTCTAGGAAAGGGGAATAAACCGCCGGGGATGTAAGAGGAGGGGGTTGAAACAGGCGGCTGCTCGCTGTCTCCGGAAGGAACTGTCTCCCTTTATATCCAAAGACATTCCTCCAAACATGAGCCAACGTGCTCCACGACGCGACGAAACGCGACGCGACGGTGTTCTCCCCTCGCCGAGGCACTTCCACGGATGTCCCCACCCTGCGTTAACCTCTTGCACCCGAAACTAAATTAAGGGTCGTTCCGGTCGGAAGATTTTTTTGCCCTTGATACTCTTTCGTTTCTCTTTTTCTCGGTGCTTTTTTTTTCTCGTCTCAACGCTCGCGCTTTCGTTGACTCTCTTTCCACGGTGAATCATCAACTTGTCGCGTATCCTTTGTACGCTTTAACGGGCTTTACGGGCGGTCGATAGCAATTAGTAAGTGACACAAACACTGCCTCCATGGTGGTCGTGTTTCTCATTCTGCCATCATCCATCTGAAATTCACATAATTTTATTAACTCGTTATAGTCATTTCAATTTTTAAGATTACATAGAAGATTCGTATTTGGCGTAAAGAGCAGCGAATTAATTTTGCGAATATAATTATTTAAAATAATAACTCATGGAATTATATATAGAGAATATACGTATATCTTCTCTTTGACATTTCCACGATGTTTAATAAGAGGATACAGCATGTATGATATAATAAATAAACTAAATACTACTATGTACGCTAGTGCTAGCGAACGTAAGGCGTCTAACAGTTTGAAGCATCGAGCCAGGGAATTATTTTGACGAAGAACGTGGTGTCTAAAAAGATTCACTGTATGGTAAATTTGAGACGATGAGCGCGCAGTTTGTCATTCGTTTCCAAATCGGATAAATAATGGCCTGGCAGCTCGAAGCGGAGCGCGACAATGCGTTTCCAGTGATCCGATCCTGTTGATCGTTTGTAGGAACCGGTGATAAACGAATTGTTCGCATAGAGCGAGCACTCGTGTTATGAGTCAGGTACTGTAAATAGAAAATTGTCATCTAAGACCTGGTGTCATTGCACCCTAGGTCCTAGAGGACGTATACGGGCGCTAGAAGAGGAGACAGATGAAAGTTGGAAGTACACGTAGACGGCTGAAAATCTCGTCTGGCTCGCCGCCAGGAACTTTCGAATCTTGTAATCTTCTTCATCTGCGTCTCTTCCATTCTCCAGTCCGCGCCTCTTCCCGTACCTTTTCGCTGGAGGCAGTCAATTAAATGGTTCTCATTCCTAACCCTCTGTACCGCCGAATCGCGACGTCGCCGTGCAACTTGTTTCCTCGTGTTAAATGCAACTTCTTAGCAACAAGATGTTACCGGACGAATTGTCGACGAGGTGGAGGACCGGGCTGGTTAAAACAGAATAATTTGTTCAGGGATTAACAATTAGTAATCACAATTGTGTACGAAATGGATGCATTAGAGAATTTGAGTATTTAAATATTAAATACTCGATTGAGATTAAATCTTTAAAATTGATCTCTCTAAAATAAAATCGAATCTAAAATAAAATTAATCTTTGAAATAAAATTCAACCTACGAAATTGAATTGGAAATATCGACTACCTCGATTGAAATATTTAAATATTCGCCAGATAGCATGAGAAAGTGAAAAGTGACGTGGGTGGAGGAAACATGAAACTTTGAGAAAGATATTGTAAACAGACGGCAACGGATGTGAAAACTTGCGAAGAAAAGGGATCATTTATAAGAACGTGCCAGAAAGGCGCAGAATTAGAAGAACATCAACATGTCGAGGAAGATCAAAATCAAGCCAATATAAATATAGAGCCTGAATCACTTAGAAATGAAAAATGTAGAACGAAATGTTCAAGTGAAAAAAGGCGACACCCACGTAGCAGAGCGATAAAATCGTTTTCTCGTGCTTAAAAATTGCAAGGTGGACAGTGATGACTATCTCACATTTCTTTCTAAGAAGAGTTCTTTTGTAAATTGCTTTTCTATGAAGACTGGACACTTTTAAATTATCGATTAAAGTAATACAGACCATAGTTAAAATTCTCGATATTTAATTATAATAAACAGTATTTAAAAAGCAATAAAGAAAATATAGTTACGATATTGATACGACTCTCATCGATCGTCTGCCGATTTTTCTTCGAATCGTTGCTCGAAATTATACAGCTTACTCACCGGCAGATGGTATTGCAAATGAATTCGATCGAGTACGGCTAAACGATTATTTCGATTTTCGTCGATCGCGCGCCGCGCTGCGGCGGCGGCGTCGTGAATTCTCGACCGGTGAATTCAGAATTCCGATCAGTGCGTTCTACCTTGTCCCGCGAGTGACCGTGGAATAGAAGAGAGGTGGTTTACCCGAAGAACACGACAGCTGCATCGAGCCACCGGCCTGAAAATAGCACGGCAACCCCATGCCGAGGCCGAACAGCGAAGTCGAAGCCCTCTCTCCCTACGTCGGTGTACGGCCGCGGCTAAAAAGCCACCCACCTACGAGCAGCCTTTTAAATAGCGATCGCGTGCTTTTCCCTTTCTTTTTTTTTTGTTGCCTCCCCCCGCCGGCAGAAACTCCTCGCTAAATGACACGGCCGTGGAAAGAGGGTGTGCGCCGACGCTGATTTATAAGAAGAACCAGGCGTTTCCGGATAGTTTCCAGGATGACAAGCGAGGGACAAGCGGGGGCCGAACGGAACATTTATTTTTCACCGAGCGACCCTGCATTACGCTTAATGACTCTGTTCTCCTTATCGAGCGGGGAGAACAACTCTCCCTCTCCGTGGTTCGCCAAGAGTGCTTCCATTTTTTTTCAGCCGTCCCTTCGGCACGAGCCTTCGGAGTCGAACCGCGTCGGGGCTTTGGAAGATAAGATCCGGCGATGCTGACGAACGAAGGCGCTTCTGTACAAATTCTTATGTTTTAATTACAATAATAATAGTAATAATAGTAATGATAATAATAATGGGATGAACCCCCTCTTTAACGGGATATACCCCTTTCGTTATAAGATACAAAATAGTAGCGAACCCCTTTCCATTTCTCAGTATACGTGACATCGTGGAGTCACTTAAAAAATATGTAAATCTAAATGTTTTAATATTTATTTACAGGTTGGCAGGCTATATAAAAATGCTATGGGCTCATCGATAATCCCGTAGGGTTATTCTAGAGTTAAAAAGAATATTAAGCGCGTAGTATTTTCTAGAATAATACACCGGATGGTTTAATCCGGTGGTGGAAAATTTAGAATCAGTTGCTCGGTAAGTGAAAATGCGCAGAGTTTGTTCACATGACGTTGCCGGAAGAGCATCTATAAGTATAGTTGTGATGCAAAACCGTGTTCGACGTGTGAAGTGACATCTCCTTAAGTTCCCGATAAAAATAGTTCCTGGCGCTTAATCTCATCCACGATTTAACGACCCACGTACGCGCATCCTCCAGATCGTAAAATCGCGAGAACATACGGAAGTTCGTGATCCAAAAATTGTGTCTGATCTCACGGATAGAAAATTGATCAGCCTAGCCTACAGGCAATTATAAAAAATTATACACTTTTGTTTAGATGCTGGCAGTCGATTGAGAAGAATTAACTGAACTCATACTTCTATGAGATAATTGACTGTGAATTTCTAAGTTGGTACGAAAGAAAGAAAGAAACTAGTCTTATAACAAATGAATATGACTATTGTCACTGCTCCAAACTGTAGCAGATAAACCGACCGAAATGGGATCCGTACTCGAACCCGAATCGATGCGCGCGATTCATCAACGGATTCGTACACCTACACACGAATTCCGGTGTCGCTTTTGAAATGAACGAACGAACGATCAGGCGGCAACTGTACCCGAGCACGCGAAAATACCCGTTCGGTTCTAGATGAAAATAATTCGCACCTAATTCCATTCATAAAGCAGCGAGCCGTTCGTCTTCTGGCGGATGGTACGAGAATTCCGTGAAATTCGTGCGTACGCTTCGCGATTTCGCCAGCAGCCGAAGCCGATCGCGCGCGAGCGGCAGCCGTACGAATCGTCGGGCCGTAACTCAAAATACTCGCGAACTTTTCCATCTTGTTTCAATGAGTAATGAGGGATGCACGTGGTATCGGGATACATCGGAGCGGAGCTCCTCCCATTCCTCGTGACGGGTGTGCGCGAGAGAGCTTCCTCCTCCGCCACCTGGAGCTCCTCCAACCCGCACCGAAAATACGCTTCGAAAACGCCGCGGCGCGTTCCCTCGAGGACCGCGCATCTCGGGCACCTGTAGAATGCGTGGACACGCCGTCGCCGGTTGTTAAAGCGGTCCACGAGGTAAATTAACCCCTTCGGTGTAGCACAGACCCGCGACATTTCCCTCGAAGCGGATATACTACTCGATACACTACTCGAAAAAAAATTGTGGCACAGACGAAGCTTGGATACAAATGGATAACTCCGCGAAAAATCATCGTAGGATGATACCTTTTTTATAAATTAAAGCTCAAAGTCTCTACTTTGGAATGGTTTTGAATTTTAAGCTCGATGCACCCTTGCCATTGTAACCCTTTAAATGTGTAACGCTATTCTATAATTTTATACGCGGAATTAGAATTGAGTTACCCAAAGAATTATAACAACAGTCATTCGATTGCACTGTAATACAATCGCATTGCAACTCGTAATTTAAATCCTCGTAACACTGTGCAATTAAATTTCGAATGTCGCAGAATTCAACGACAATGTGATGAGATTAACACGACTTCGGCCACGTCGAAAGAGTTAATACCGGAACGTTGATCTCGCCGATCGTAGAAGCAGATTGCGGCGACCACGGGGATATCATAATTGGAAATCGTAAATTCACGTCGGAACAGGTTAAACAGCGGCCAAACACCGCCTCCGTGTGTCCGATGACACGCAGCGAGAGACCCCTTCTTCCGAAACGCTGACAATCCGTCGCGTCGCCGAGAAAAGCTTGGCAGCCCTCGGGGTTGCGTCAAGACGATTCGAGGATGCCCGACGCTCGTGACTTTATTTTTAGGCGCGACGTCGATACCGCCCCGCGGCCGCGCCACCGATTGCGATAGGTGGCCCCAAGACACCTGTTCTTTGAATCGCTTCGAAAACAAGCAGAGTCGCCGGGCTCCGGGATTTATTCAATCGCGAAACAACGGCCGCGCCGGGAGCCACGCCGCCACCGCGTGTTCCCCTTATAAATCACCGCGAAAAGGAGGACTCGTTCACGATTATTACTCATCGAACTTCGCCGAATCTTCCTTTGTCTTTTCTTGAACTTTCCATCGCTTACTAGATCAACACGATCGACAACTTTCTTCGACGAATTCTGCTTCGTATAGTTGTTTCTATAATTATGTTCAATCACTTCTTCGTGCAATTTTAGTTGTCTTACTACTCTTGCTTATGTATTACGCAATTTTACATTATTTTGTTTTCTATATTATACATATCATTGCGGACCCAGTGCGTTAAGGTACTTTTGATCGATCCAACAATTTTTTAATGTCAATAAGAACGTATCTTTTCACTGTTAGAAATTTTACATAGTCAATTTTGTGATAAATGCGGACTCGAAACAGCGGTTGATTTTCAGTTGCTTCTTGTCAGGTATCTCGAGTTACCCGAAAGTGGAGCTGCCCGGTTGCTACAACGGCAATCCTCCAATAGAAATAAATCGAGTTTGGGTAGAATTTCGCCGGGGCGGTGGTAGGAACGGGAGAGACATCGACGAGGAACGGGCAGAAGGTGTCAAGACGGATACGAAAACGGCGTCGGTCTCGTTGTTCCATTGGTGGCTACAGGATAGAAGCAGGTTGGTGCGCTGGGTGGTTCTTCTGGAGCGACGCCAGGCGTCCGCCGAATTTAGCACCGCGACGCTGACTAACTCGCGTGGCATTCATTCAATCGCCGACCAAAAAGCCCGCTGCCTGCATAGTCTCTGTTTGCACGAGCGACGCGGTTCACGCTGCACTTGCCCAGAAAACCTCGGTTTCCATTACCTCTCCCCCAGTTTTTTCCCTATCTCCGAGCCCATTGGCACCGACGTCGAGCGATAAATTTACAACCTGCAATTGACGCACTTGTTGTGAACGAGGTACTCGTGACGTCCCCATAGGGTTGCACAGCAATTCTCTAACGAGACCGGGATTGCGCGACTTCGAACG
>NC_135778.1:7949073-7978534 GCF_028453695.1 Augochlora pura
ACACCTCAAACATATATTATACACAATTCCACACCAAACCGTCGAATTAAGAATTGCATTTAATCGCACGAAGGAAGCCCCGCGATCATTTTCCTAAGAGAAACCCGCGTGTGCAAGCCGCGCATAAACTTTTACGATCCCGCAAACATTTACGACGGCACGCTGGAACCTTTGCCCGTACGCGAGAAAGTAGTTCGTATCGAAAAAGTACTCTTCAAACGTTCCCGAGAGACCGCGAGTTCATAACTCCTCGCTATAATTCCATGGGCGTCGGCTTCGGAAAATGATTCCACGTTGATTCAACGTGGAATTAGCAAACTCCGCGGCAAACAGCGAGCCGCCGTCGCATTCCTCGGCTGAACAAGCTTCTAAAACTGGATCCTGAGAGTTCCACTATACGAAAACTCTTCGGAACGCCGCGAAGGAGGATGAAATAGTTGCGTGGCGTAAAATCGAAAGTGATCGTTGCCCGCGGAATTTCCGCGGAGTCTCTGCGTTCTCCGGCCGGATTCTTCCGCGATGACGCAGAAGATGCGAGAGCACCGAGGGCAAGATCATCGCGTAATACAAGCCGACTCGTTAATTAAACCGCCGGGATAGCGAGTCGATCGAGACGATTCGCGAGGGTCTGTATTTCTCACAGAATCGAACCCGAGCGAAGAAAGTTCGCGGCCGCAACTGCGCCGCGTGGTAACGGACCCCGCTTTATCTCCCACGTTCGTCAAAGGTTACCGAGTCGGATTCAGGGCTCCCGCTCGTTTCGAGGTCGCCCGCGAACACCGTTCGCAGGGAACTAAGTCACGCGGGGAGTGGGGGTAGTTGACGCTTGCGGCGGAGTCCGCGCGGTGGCGCACAGTGATCTCAAATGAATTAATATTTCACGACGATTTTCGCAATGTTTCAAGATGTAAATATTCTTTTATACATATCGTCGAACTCGTCTTGACGCGAGCTATAATATTACCAAGTCAAAAATATATATTAACGATCATAAAATCTAAGTGACTTTAATTATTTATTTGAAACAAGAGTTCTTTTCAATTTTTTATTTTTATCTTTATGGAAGGTCGAGTACTAAGTAATTTTCGTTCTAAACATTTTTTTGCCAAAGCATCGAAAATGGCTGGAAATTAAAATTTGAATAATTATTATATAATTGACAAAAATAATTATAATTAATAAGAACGAGGCGTTCTTACTACACTAATTTCGTATACATAAAGAAACCGTTGTTCGTCAAAATTGTTGCTTGTGTTTTATTTGAACGTTGACGTTCAATGGGCCGAGGAGAATCGTGGTTTTAGATAATTAACAATGGATATCTCGGTTTCCCGCGAACGCGTCTCGTCAGACAAAAGTCGACGCGAGTCCCGATTCACGTTTCCGCTAATAATATTATTACGCCTGTCGGTTCGCCAGCCTCGACGGTGACGTGAAAGGCTTTCAAGTGTGCCACTGGCTCGTTGAAACTGGTACTGTTCAACTACACCGTTTATATTATCCGCACGCGACACTGGCTTTATTCATTTGAACAATAAGCGGCATTGCTATCCCAATTACACCCCGCTAATGTGTTATTAACTATTCCACCAGCCCACACATTGTTTCATGAGACAGTTCGTCCCGTTCGAAATGGCGCGAGTTTTAATTGCACTGTAGGATGTTAGGCATGTCGAAATGTAAAGGGTTAATTGAGCGGATATGGTCAAGAGAGGCAGTGAAGGTTGCTTGATACTATAGTAATTGATTTAGTAAATTATTAAATTATAGTAAGTGAATTATTAAATTGTAGTAAGTGGATTATTGAATTATAGTAAGTAAATTATTAAATTGTAGTGAGTAAATTATTTAATTGTAGTGAGTAAATTATTAAATTATAGCAAGTAAATTATTAAATTATACTAAGTAAATTATTAGCTAAATTGTAGAACAAATGATTAGCATTTCATAGTAAAGGATTATGCAGAGTGTCGCAAATGTTATTAACAATAGAGAAATGAAGGATTCTTGAGGTTATTTGTAGTAACTTTTTCCTTTACAAAAATATTCTGCGAAGCGTCGTTCATGAGGTATTAACGAAAAACGCTGGCCAATGAACAACGAACACGGCTGGCGTGGCGCGGTCGAACCAACCAGCGAACGAAGCCAGAACGAATCACTACCTCTCGCGCTAGCTGAGCTCGCCTCTTATTGGTCACTGTTTTTCGTCAACAACTCATTAACGACATCTCGGAGAACATTTTTGTAAAGAAAAAAGTTACTTCAAATTACCTCAAGAATCTCAAGTTTCCCTATTGCGAGTGACTTTAAGCACACCTAATATATTATCACAAATAAAATCCCTAAATATCTATAAACAAGGTGAAATTTGAAATATCCATTTAAGTATTCTAAATTAACAATCATCTTACCCATTTTGCCCGGTATCACGTCGAACTGTGCCGGCGTGTCGCTGACAAATATTGGCCGGTTGCATAATTCCTGTAACAAAATCGAAGATAACAAATTACATTTCGCATTTTTCTTGCACCTTTCCATATTTATACTCACCTTGCATAATCAAAAATATTATGCAAAATGCATAGTGCAAAATAAAAATTTTCATTCACAAAGAATGAATCCATGTAACAGATTAATCTTTTATATTGACAAAACGTTGACATAACCTTTTATATTGACATAGCCCTGACATAACACCTTTTATATTCGAGGGCTCCGCAGCCATTTTGAATTTATCTCGGACCGTCGAAGCAGCCGAGGTGTTAAAAGTCGATCGTGCGACGAACGTCGACAAAAGTGTCCGGAGGCGGCCGAAATACGAACGATCTTGACCATGAGAACGTAATTGACGGGTGGCGCGCGTTCGTGGCCCGAGGTCTCTAATTACCTGTAATTAATGTTTCCCGCCGCGGCGTCCGTAGTCTCCGAGGCCGCGGCGGCGTTCCGCGAAAATGCCCCCCCCCCCCCCCCTCCTCCTCCTCGTAAGCCGGAAACACGCGGCTGATAAAACCGTTCCCCCGGGGCTCGCGGAACCGAGAAAAAGTCTCGCGACGGAAAAACCTATTCGCCAGGATGACCCGCGAATGCAACGCGGCGGCAACTCGCATTCCTCGCCTGTCTCTCCCGGAATAATTGCGCGTTGTAGAACGACCGGCGAAGTGTTATATAATCATCCTTTTGTCCCAAGGCTGGAGAGTTCCAGCGAATACGCTCTGACAAATTAATACCGCGTTGCCAGCCGGCTATTTCAATTAACCACGAAATCTTCTCACGCCTGAAGGCTGCCGCGCGGCTTCCAATGCAAACGATATTAAGACTTTACCGACCGATAGCCTATAAATCGACTTTTACCCCCGATTGGTAGCCTGTGATTCGTTTGCCACGGTATTCAATAATTTGACATCTATTATTGGCATAAATGTGTTAGGCTGCACTACCGTAAGTTTCAATATTATTATACAATTATTTTAGATGTTAGATTTCTTTCGCGATTAATAAAATAAATAAAAAACCGCGACCGAGTGATTTGTCATCTTGATTTTGGACTGAAAATTTGAGCTAAATTTTTTAAGTATGGTGTACGAGATATTTTATAATATTTTCGGACATTTTAGTTAGATAACACGTACCATAAAGTAGAATAAAATAAAGTAAAATGGAACATAATAAAATAAAATAAAACGAAAATAAAAAAAAATAAAATAAAGTAGAACACCTAGACCAAAATAAAATAGCCAAAACCGCGAAGAAATAAATCAAGATCGAACAAGAACTAAAATAACGTAATAGCTGACATCTCATCGTCTCCTGGAATTTTTCCTGCCCACGTGACACTTGTTTGAATATCCTTACGGAAAATGGAAACTCGCAGCATTCTCGAACAGCGTTACTCGCGCCGATGAACATGCTAATGTCGCGCGAGCGGTGCTCGGTGAAACGAGGGACGCGTCGGTTCGCGATATTACGTGGTTAACAGCGATGAAATAGTATCCTTCTGACTCATGCGTCGGCCAGGCGACGATCCTCGTGTTCAACACAGGATACCTGGTTCATCGTTCCTGTTCACCAACTCGTGTCACGCTCTCCACCGATCCTTTTCCGGTCGCGTTCGAAACCGTGACACACGACGAACGCGCGCGCCCGCGCGCGTCTATATAGCGTAATAGGGGGAACGACGACGCGTTAACGCAATCGTCGTCGACCTTGTTGCAGAAACGCTCGGCGCCGTCATCGGCATTTATTATAATAATTACCGGCGATGTGTAGAAATTCTAACTACCGTTGTCTCGTTCGCATAGTCGAAAGAGACGTCGGTTGAACGGCTGTGAACATTAGCCTCGGGTTCGGTTTTTCGACGGGCTCTCTGAACCGGCCCGAACAGTGGCGTCGATTACGCAAATGAACCGAGGGGATCGTTGATCTTTCGAGTCGTTCGATCCTTCGAGTTCGACAAACTCGTTTTCGTTTTTGCTTTGTTTTTTTTTTTGTTGCGTTTGTCATGCGAAATCTCGCGCGAGACTCGTGTCGTTTAAATATGGCGGATTAGGAGAGGGTTCGAGGTTAGAATGGAGAGTTTACGGAACGCTGGTACCGTTTCCGGTGAAAAAAATGTACAAGGAATTTGAAAGGATTAAATTGTAAACGGTGGGTAACGTAATTGGAACGGAGAGAGAGCGGAATTTTTGCGATATTTAGACCGCGTTTGAAGGAGAAATCTTTGGGCTGGGACTTTTTTACTTGGAATTATTTGTTTAGGATTATTTAGGACTGTTTGGGATCGTTTGGAATTGTTTAGGATTATTTAGAGCTGTTTGGGATTATTTAGAATTGTTTAGGATCGTTTAGAACTGTTTAGCATTATTTAGAACTATTTTGGAGTATTTCAAATTACTTAAGATCATTTAGAACTATTTAAGATTATTTTGGAACTGTTTAGGATTATTTAGAACTGTTTGGTATTATTCAAAGCAATTTAGCATTATTTAGAACTATTTTGGAGTATTTAAAATTATTTAGGATCATTTAAAACTATTTAGGCTTATTTAGAACTATTTGGAATTATATTAAAACTGTTTAAGATTATTTAGAATTATTCAGGGTTGTGTAAAACTATTTCCAATTATTTAAAACTGTTTAGAATTACCTAGAATTGTTTTACATTATTTAGGAATTCTTATTTATAAAGATTTACTTATCATTTCTCACTTCTTATTATTCATTAATAACTGACACTAATACATTTACATATTCTTCAATTATCTTGTCTGGCTTTCATATTTCATATCTAACAACACTAAAACGCGACTTGTCAGCGACCGTGTTAAACATTCCACACTCAGAACAATAAGATTTAAGCATCTCATCATCGAAATTGATGATCGACGCGGGAACGTAACCGTCTCGCGCGGCAATCCATTGTTCCGGCATCGTATTAGAATAAAATTCGTCCACGCGACATGATTTCCATAAAAAAAAAAAGTAACGGTATCCGTTAGCTTCATTAGCGGAAGCTTGTTGAACAAAGCGGCCGGTTACGCGATCATAAGCGCGGGCGCGACAAAGACACAGTCTCTGCGTGTCAAGGTTGCGCATACTGTTTCCCCGTTACGGTTCCTAGGCTTCGGATTCCTCCGCCCTTCCTTTCCGTAGGAAGTAGAGCAAGCCGCTCTGCGAATAAATCGCGTAAACGTTGACGCTGGCATTGGATAGTTCTTAACAAATAATCGATGAATATATTGTTCGTTGCGAAAATATGTAATAGTTTCTGTCGAGGTGAAACGAGTCTACGAGCGAGACTATAGCTATTGAGGAGATGGAAGGTGTGGTCTGTTTGCAATCGGCCAGCCTCGAGTCCCCTGTTTCATGGAAACTGGGGACTGATAGGGGGCATCGTTTATGCCAATAAGGGAAACGCTTTACTATGCTTTTGAGAAGGCGTTGACATGATTGGGTTGGTTGAAATTGATCCTATACATTTCCTGTGCCATCTTTTGGACAGTATTTTACCTCTTATCTGCGGATGACGTGTATAGACGTCGTAAGTAAATGGCAATTTTGCATCTTAGGATACTACGATTTAGGTTAGAATGCTTGCGAAATATATTCTGAAATTTCGCGCGTTTTAGAATAATTCTAGAACGACTAATACAATAATAATATAAAACATAATAATAATATACTAATATAAAATATAGCAATAATACAATATTATAATATAAAATATAGTAATAATATAATAATGTAAAATTACACGGAATAGTATTTAGGAATAATGGTATCGCGACTAAAATAGTATTGCTAATGTTAAAATAATAATGATTAAAATAGCATTGCGGTGTTGGTTCAATCGTCGTTGAATTGTCGGCCTTGTTTGCGATGTTCACAGTGCCGAGGATTTGTAATTAGGAGTTTGGAATTACGTCCGAGTTCTGCGATGATGATGAAGAAGAAGCGCCGGCACATAATCTCCGCAACAGCTTTATTCATTTCCGGCCTGACGTTCATTAAATTACTCGAAGTTATGAATAAAAGGAAGAAATAGGCTTCACACTTTACCCATCTGTCATTTGGCCGTAAATATTATAGGGTAATTAAATCTGCTAACACTTTTACAGTTTTGCATTGAACGATATTCATTTTATCTATTTCATCTATTTTATGTCCATTTTATTTATTCTATTTCTATTTTACCTATCTTATTTATTTCATTTCTACTTTAACCATTTTATTTATTATATTTTCACTTTAACTATTTCATTTGTTTTATTTCTATTTTAATTCTATTTTATTTATTTTATATTATCATTTTATTAATCGCAAAAAGTATCTAATATTTAAAAATATATATAATAATATTGAAGCTTACTTATTGAAGCTTAAATTATTGGTTACCGTGATAACCAATTTACAGGCTACAGCTCGAGAAAAAAAATATTCGATTTATAGGTTATCGGTCGATAAATTGTTAAAGATCGGCAATTAGCAGCAATCGATACTTTTTGGCAAGAGATCGAGATACGTCGCGAAACAGATATAAGTCAAGAATATTTATCAGCAGTTGATTATTTATTTAGTACGCACTTTTGAAACTGTTTCTGCGTCTCTATCGAGACGCGATCACGCGCGCTGAAAAACTATGTTTAATTCTTGTCACTCGTGCCGCAGAGCAACCGGAGGAAAAATGCAGAAAGACGGGAGACAGTCGCGCGTAGAATGCGAGAAACCTGTCTACGAAAACACGGCGAGCATGCGTTAATTGATACTGCGAGAGCAAAGAATAAAAACATGTAATTATTGGTAGTAAGTTCTCTTTATCTTGGGCGCAATGCTTTTTAGATAGAAAATGGCGACTTCAACGTAGCGTAGAATTTGATTCTTGACACATATAATTTGTTTATGTGATTTGCTTGTTGTTTAATTCAATTTAATATAACTTGGAACGATAAAAGAAAATAAGAGACTTTAACTGCTTACATTTTTTTGAGCTGAGCTTATAGCAAAATTTATAAAATTTATATAACTTATGCAAAACAAAAAAAATGAAAAAAAAAGAATATTGGAAGCAAAGAATAAAAATATATAATAATTAATAGAATAAAGAGAAGATTTTTCTTTATCTCGAACGCAATGCTTTTTAGAATCAAAATGGCGTCTAAAATAACTATTTTATGCCATGCATTAATGAATGATTTATTGTCGATTGAAATATTTAATTTGTTTACAGCTGCGACGCTGTGTAAATTCTACTGTGAGATGAGTAATCATCCGAGTTTCGAATCATCAGAGTAACAAATCTGTTCACACGTTAGTGACCCCTAGGGTCGCCAACTTTCTTGCAACCTCCTTCGACGTTCCCACTCGCCTATCAACTTTCTCAGATCTGATGGCGTCAATATTGGGACTCGAATATCTGATAAAATCAACACGATACGACGAATCTAGGACCATATCTGTTAATTGTACATCTTATCGCTGTTTACAAGTGCCAGATTGCCATTGTTGGCATAATTAATTACACAAATCTGATCTGATTAATTCTGTAACATGGTAATATTGAAGTTATTCTGATTTATGTTATTTTTATGACACGATGTTATGACTGTTTCGCAGATATTAATATTTCGTGGCAAAAATGTTCCATCAAATTTAGATTACTTATTTGAAAAGTTACAATTTATTTGTTTGTAGAATACTGTTTACTTAAAAAATTCTCATTTACTTATTTAAAGCAAATAAAATTTAGTTACTTAAAAAACTCCAGTCTACTAATTTAAAAAATTCCAATTCACTTATTTGAAACATCCAAAACACATTGTCTACGCAATAAATGCGAGAAACCCGCGACAAATCTGCATAAATAAAATATCTAATAAAATACATAAATAAAAAATATCTAATCACCTTTGGTCGCTTCCATTGGAACTGAAAGGGCGGTGTTTGATGGTAGAAGACCGACGTTTGGGTGGCTGGGAATTCGGGGTCCTCCCACAGTTCACCTCGTTTCAAGCACGAACGCTTGATACGTTCGTACTCGCTCATTACGTCCTGAAACAATCAACACATATTATCTAAGAGAGGGAGAGAGAGAGAGAGAGAGAGAGAGAGAGAGAGAGAGAGAGAAACGCCTCCTACGCGTGCGAATACGTAACAATTAAGTAATCGGTCATCGATTAATATTCCCGGGACGAAAATTATGGGAGCAACAACTGGAACGACATATTAATCGACCCAATTCATATTCGCAACAAGTTTATGAATGGAGGACGATATATATAAGAAGCGAACTGTAACATCCACGTGCCTCGCCTACTCGATATTTTTCGTCATCGATCATAATCGATCATAAAACGATCCCCGATGATGAAATCGATGCGTGCATCGATTTTATTCCAGGTGTTTCGATATCGAGAGATAAACGTTTCTTTCGCTTCTTTTCAATTTTGTAATTCGACTTTGTCGAATACGATTTGTATTTTTGTTTAATTATACTTATTGTTAGTAATGAAAGTCAAGATATTTCGCAATAAAATCGTAGTAATATCTTGACTTTTATTACTAACAATAGGGTGTGATTACCATAAATGAATAAATAAAAGTAAATAATATTTTAAAGAATAACTAATGAATGATATTTCAAAAAATAATAGTTTAAAGGACAATAGATAATATTCTATGATTTTAATAATAGTTTACAGAATAATTAATAGTTAATATTTTAAAGACTCCATATCCAACTCTCGCTAAAGTTTTCTTTAATAAATATTTTTATTTAAGCACACAGAATGAAACAGCTGACTCAAGATCGCTATAATAATTATGATTTTACTGTAGTTTTATAATAAAATTTAATTTAACAACCCTGATAATAAAGCTAAAAGAATTAACTTTACTAATACAAATATTAACGCATTTCTGCTACAAAAATCAGCAAATGCAACAATTTCTTTATAATTATAGTTAAAAATCCGAGCGGCACGTTTGACCTAAGTCTTTCGCATTATGCTGACACAACAATGATCGCCGATCGATTAGCGCAATTCGCACACCGCCGCGCGATCATCGTACGCGCCTCGAAGAATTAATTCTGACCTCGATAAGCGTGATAACGCGCACCGAGAGCTCATCGAAGTCTCGTTCTATCGAGGCCAACACTTTCTCTTCTGGCGAAGAGAGAAGTCTTTGTGTTGTCCGCTCCTCTTCCCGCTTCGGTCTCGCGACGAAACTTAACCGGCCAGGCGGAAAGAAAGCCTTTTTCGAAGTAACCGAGAAGAAAAGGAACGCGGCGGAGATGCGCTATAACGCGCAATTATCGGCCCGGGCACCGCCCCTTGTGTGTAACGGCGGCGTGCGAGCGACTTTCCTGTCGTGAAACACGATTCCGCACTGGTCAGCAAATCTAATAGCTTGTGAACGAGTTCTTGCATTTCTCTTTAATGACACAACGCAGCACGGTGAGCCCGGCGTGGTTGAAACCACGAGACCTCCCTCCCGCGCGCGACGCTCGCTTGTCCCGTCGTTCTTCATTAACACCGGCCGCGTGTCGGGACGTCGCGTAACCTAACTAATTCGGGAAAAATTAAGGACGAGGATTGCCGTGTCTTAGGTAGGAGGAAAATAAGAGAGTTTTGTGATTAAAAGAGTTCTGCTATTAAGCGAGTTCTACGATTAGGCGAGTTCTGCGATTAAGCACTTCTGCGATCAAGCAATTTCTACGAGCAGATCTGTTCGAGCATGGTTCTATGTTCAGCGTGGTCGTTTGAGAAATTGATTTACGGTGTTTATGGTAGAAACGTGTGAAAATGTTTCTCTACGGAAAATTAGGAAAATTGTTAAGCATTTGGCGCTTTACAGTGATTTACAATATTGAGAAGAGATTTGGTTGGTAACTACCTAGGACGATCTTTTTAATTGTCTGGTAATTTATAAGTTAGACAATAAGTTAAGCAATTTAGTTTTAAGCATTTCACAGTCGGAGTTATTTTAACTGGAAATCTAAAATATTTGTTCGGACTTATAGCGTTTTTATTCTATATAACCTGGGGTATTTTATACATTATGGATGTATTTATTACTATGGATATATCAATGTTATTGAAACGTCGAGGTGATGATTTTTAGCGGCGCTTTAGAGTCGCCATTTGACCGCAAAGGGTTAATAACGCTGGACGTATGTTTGCTTCGATATTAAAATTTACTTGAATGTTAATGATGTGATCAAAATTGCTAAAAATTTCGATAAGTTGTTTGTAATAAACGGCTTAAAATTCGAATAAACTCATTTACAATAAATCGTTAAAAAATCGAACAAGTACACTTCCAATAAATCGCTAAAAGTTCCAATAAAAATATTATCATTATCATACTATAACTATCAACCCTATAATTGCCAATACCAAATACCCACCACAGTTCCACGTCCATCCACAACCTAAACCATAAAATCTATAATTCATCACCAGAGTATTGCAGTAAAATCTCTGTCAATTTTTCCGCGTCTACCAAATCGAACGTAAAATCACCGGGTCACCGATCGACACTTCTCTCGCGGCGTATCGTTTCTCGCTGTTCCGAACGGCGCAGTTTCGTTTCGCCTACACCTCGCGCGGACGCCCATATCTGGACAGAAACCAGGAACGATCTGTTGAAACGGCACGCTCGAGCGTTAAGGCGCTTTCGAATTCTAACCGAACCACCGCGCGTTCCAGCGGAGGAGGCGAGACGTCGTTATCGGGACCACGGTTGTTATTACTAAAAATCATCATCGCGGAAGAGAGGCCCCGGCCGAGAATCGATACTTCGCCATTTGCACGGCGAACGAGATGATGTTCGACACGGTCGAACGGGCCCCGTCGGACAACGCCGGTTATTATTTCGCAACGGCGCTTGATAATACATTTTCACCGCGTAGGCGATAACTTCGATCACTGTCTATACCTGTGTATATCGTATACAGTGATTGCAGTTAATATTCGGATACCTTTTGCAACGGTGCAACTCTTTTTTAGACTGAGCTAGGTGCATCGAATTTTTTCGGCGGAAAGACTAGTTTAGTAGACAGTGATTAGGGTGGTTAATTTTGCTATTGGAGTTACAGGTGAAAGTGGAAATTATTATATAAATTATTAAGATCTGGGAAATGCATTTTTATAAATTTTTGTCATGGACCCGGACGAAAAGGTTAGAAACCAGAGCCTTTTACCTTCTCTCTGTAAGTAATAGCCATCTTTCAAAAGGATATCTAAAACATGCCTTCTTTAATAATCGATTTCAAATAATTTTAAATAATAAAGAAAGCATCCATTTTCTAATAAACTATTTCCTGCGCCATTTAAAAGTATTCGTTTGGTCCATAAATATTACCGCGTCTCCAAAGGTGTCCGAATATCATAATTATTATATATATTATATACAATACAATACAAATTATACATTATATACGTATATATTATATACGATATATGCATATTATACAGGGTGTTTCTAAATTATTGTAACTCCGGGAAATGGGGGGTAACTGAGGCCATTTCAAGTAACTTTTTCCAAATAGACAAATAATACTTGTCCGAAGTTTCCTGCGACACTTCCCTGAAAATGGCCGAATAAATTTAAATTCGGTGCTCGAAATGTCTATCGTCCATGTTGAGACACCATCTCGCCCGGAAGGAAACTTGCCTTCTTGCAATTTCCTTGTTGTAGCACACGTGTCTCCATCGAGCTGTGCGTACACCAAAATTATTTTGACCTGTTCTTGCGGCGTGTACATTTTAAAGAACCGAGATGTTGTTTCAACGAAATCTCGAACGAAACTGACCTTGACTCACCTGAACTGACTACGAAGATGTTTACACATATGTAGCGACCCTTGCACGTGAACGTCTTCAGGTCGCCGCCAATTGTTTCTGGACAGTCGACGCGCGACGCTTTCCGTTTCATTTGTTTCGAAATATTTCCGCACGACGACCACGTGGCAGCACCGATATAAATTTCGAAACAATTGAAGCGGAGAGCGTCGAAGCTGTGTGAACATCTTCGTAGTCAGTTTCAGGTTAGTCAAGGTCATTTTCGTTTGAGATTTCGTTGATACAACATCTTGGTTCTTTAAAATGTACACGCCGCAAGAACAGGTCAAAATAATTTGGGTGTATGCACAGCCCAATGGAGACGCGTGTGCTACAACAAGGAAATTGCAAGAAGGCAAGTATCCTTCCGGGCGAGATGGTGTTTCGAGATGGGCGGTAGACATTTCGAGCACCGAATTTAAATTTATTCGGCCATTTTCAGGGCCACACAAAATATCGCAGGAAACTTCGGACAAGTGTTAATTGTTGAATAATTCGTGATCAGTGTTGAATAATAGTGCAGCGAAAGTGAAAGTGGCAGTTAGTGTAATCTGTGCCGTTCTTTATAAGTGGATTACATCTTCTGGATTACAACATTTACATCTGAATTGGTAAGTTTTTCATTAATAATATTTGTGAAATTCATGAAATTCTTATTTGATGATCGAACACGGCTCAGAGGTGATACGTTCCGTGGCTCCTATCACCGAGATGGGCTTGAGTCGACCCTAAGTCGTCCGTGCTCGCGTGTGCAGCAGCACGAAAACTCGTCGGTGCGCTGTCAACTTTAATTGTTAATAACTCGTTAACAAAGCCGCGGATTGCATTTCGGGAAAGGAAAAAGCTACTTGAAATGGTCTCAGCTACCCCCCATTCCCCGGAGTGCACACAATTTTGAGACACCCTGTATACATATATATGTATATAATATGTACATGCAATCATTGGTACCAGTAAAGAAACTCCTATAAGTATCTATGAAAGTATATACTTGTACTTGTATATACTTGTACATATTCCTTCAATTACCAATGGGAGTACCTGTTGATGCGCGCGCTCGTGAAAGCGTCGCGATTGCGAAACACGTAATTACGATTGGTTGTGGACCGGCTGGTATTGTTTGAAGGAGGTGCTCGAGACGCGCCTAAGAAACGATACGGTGTGCACCAATTAAGATCGCGAACAGTCGTTCTCCAATCTTGCGGCTAATTAGCGTACCTATTCGACGTTTAGGCGGTCGAACCTTTCTCCATTTCGCGGTGGTTACCTTGGCATACCGGTCCGAGGCGTGTCTTTTTCTATTGTTGTCGCTCGACAAAGGGTCGTATCTACGCTAGTGTCGCGCTAAACTCGATTTAACACTGTCGCAATCGTGCAAGTCATTTCGGACGATCTTTATGCATGCTTTGTTTCTTTTTATTATTTATTATAGTTAATTATAGCGTAATGTAGTATATTGCATTGTGTTATAGTGTAGTTTGATATGTTATATTGTGGTATAGTGTATAGAGCTGTATTATGTGATACTGTACTCTGCTGTGTTATGTTACAGTTTATTGTGTTATACTGCATTATATTGTACTATATTCTATTGTGTTATATTACAGTATACAATATTATACTCTACTCTATTATATTATACTATTCTATTCTATTATATTAAATTCGACACTGAGATATGTCTAACTAATGAAGTTTAAAGAACAAGTCATTTTAAAGTATTAACATTAACAACTTCATATACGATATATTATAATATATAATAATAACATAACATATTCTACTATAATAATAATATTATATTAATACAATAATACAATTTTCTATATTTAAATACAATAACTAGATTCTCGAAAATAACGCGATACTATTTTCATTTTAAATCTCGCACTAATCTACCTGGAAAAAAAATAAAAAAAAATCTAAATACAATCGAACATAAATAAAAATAATAAAACTATATTTCATTACTCTTTTTCAAATATCTCAGCACCGAATTAGAACAATAAAATACCCACGCAGCTCCAATAAATTGTAATTAATACAGACGAATGTAACGCGCAGAAATAATTGGCGATCATAGTGATTAGTTTAGAAATGGCGCCGGTCGCGCTCGTACCCAACAGACTGCGTCTCCTGTCCATGCAGTCGGCTGCCGCCGCCCGTACGCATTCAAAAATGTTTCCTTATGAAGCGTGCAATGATAACTAGCGGAAACCTTCGTCGAACCATATCGTAGACGGTAAGGCGAACGCGTTCAATGTACTCGCCGTCCGCCGAATGATTCAGACTGTCGTTGTTCAATTTTAATTCCGCGAACCGGTTTTAGAGGCGGCCGTTTCGGTGAACCGGTAACGAGAGGGAGGAGGGGGACGACGACGACGCCGGGGCGAAACGTTTAGATTCGCGAGCGGTTTCCGCGCCCGAGATATCTAGGCGATCCCCCTCGTTTCTACCGTTTCTCGGAAAGAAACGACTGCGCCGGCTCTTGTCCCGCTTCTCGAAGCTGCTCGTGTTTTCGTTCGGCGGCTATAAAATGCTTGGGAATGGAAGATCGTTGGTCGAAATCTCTGTAACAATAAATGAAGGAGAAAATCGCAAAATCGTTGCCAGGATGCGAATAAACTTTTTAATTTAATTTAAGAAATAATTTCCTTTCCTTTTCCAATTAAGTTGCCGTTTTCGATTAATTTAGCAGATGACTAAAATGCACGTCTTTGAATCTAAATTAGAAATAGGGAAATTAATTTGATCATACAATTTATATTTGCAATTTATAATTTGTTAGACGAAAAAGGAATGTATATATTTATTATGCGAATATGTCGCATGAATATTTAAATATTCACGTCGAGAGAACAGAATTGTATTTCGACTTCAAGAAAATTGAATAATATTTGATACATATTAATAAAAATTGGTATCGACTTTTACATTTTTATTTCTATCATATTATATAAAATTTATAATTTTATTAAGGTTATATATAGTTAAAAATCTTCTGTAAATATATATTCTGTTCTTAATTTCAAGACTCTATTTTAACTCTTCTATTTTCAATTTAAATTTAATTTTAAATTCTTCCATTTTAAATATTAAAAATTTTATAAATTCAAAAAGCGGCGACCGTAATATATCGATAATATATCAACGAAATCATCGAACGCAATTCTCCACTGTTCCTTTCGCAAGAGCTCGTCGAAATGTTATGATTAATTACGATGAGTTTCCGCGTTTGTTAACGCGTGGCCTGATCGAAAATATATTCAGAAGCAAAGCCTCGGCTAACACCAACTATACATACGCAATGCACTTTCTAAAGCATAAAGTAGGATTAAAAAAGAAAAAAACGAAACAAAGGAATGTTTCTGCACCGAATTGATCCTAGCGAGAGATAAACGCGATATATATGTACGAGTATATATATATTTCGAATTGTAATCGCAACCGGTAATTAGTAAACCAGTGAAATGATCGGCCGGAGAAACTGTAGCGATTAATTGTGTGTGATAATATCAATTGAATATTTCATTATTCGAAAATAATCGGACGATTATACGACGCTGTTAATTGCATGAAATTCCAACCTGTTGTTCGAGGAAGGTTCTTCACCCGGGCAATTTGATAAAAACTACTCATAAAGAGATCTGGTAATTATAATGATTCTAGCGAGCTACCGTTCGCTACGCTCTAACGACTCGAAAAATATTCGTTTAGCCAATCGACCGAAATCATTCATTGTTATGATTTCTGTTCGAGCTTTGCAATGCTTGTGTTTTATAAGGGGGAATTAATAATTGAAGTTGATTTAGTGGGGAAATTAATATTTATGATAACGTGGATAATGTTCCAATTTTATAAAAGAAATATTTAATAAAGTATTATGTTCAATAATATATGTATATACAATGGTATATGTTTATTTAATAAATATCTAAAAAATATTTTGTCGAGAACCTCACCATGATTGTCGGTTCTCTTTCTCCTTATGAAACGAAACAAGATCTTTGTTTCAGGATCGTTAACACTAAACTCAATATTAAACTATCGATTGTTAAATCAGAATATCCAGCGTGTCATAAAATGCACCAGGCGCATTGTATCCGCATTTTTATAAATGTCAAGCAGCGTGTGCAAGGCAGTGTGGGCTATCAGCGACCCACGTGGCTTGAACGGAGAGTCATGCTAGAGAGGAACACATGAATTTCCAACACATGAGTTTGCATAAATACCTGCCCTCTACTCCTGGCTATTTCACTTCGTTAAACTTCGTTAAACATGCTTTATAATCCTCTTGTATTTCAGTTTCGATTCGCTGATACTGTTAACTGTTGGTGATTATTTAAATCAATCGCTAGGAACGTGAGTCAGTGGAAAACATTTTTGCACTTTTAATAATTGTTATTAGTGGGAACTAATGTAATGATATCGCAAAATTCTTGTAATGATTTCTATGGTGTGGTATGGCATGGAATGTTATGCTATGCCATACTATGCTATGCTAGAGGTTATGGTATGTTACGCTATGCTATGCTATGCTATGCTAGAGGTTATGGTATGCTATGCTATGCTAGAGGTTATGGTATGCTACGCTATGCTATGCTATATTACATTATATTAGGTTATATTATACATTATACTTTGTAGCATTTGAAAATCTAGTCAATATAAGATATGATAATGTATTATCTCAACGTAAAAGTAATTCCATTTTTCATATTCTCAACAATTAAATTATTCCTTCTTCTCTTTGACTCTACGTATTTTCCTTCGTATCTCTTCTAATTTACATTTCTCCATTAAATAATACCAATAATCATACCACAAATTTCATACATTACGCAATAGAATACCTAGATCAATAACAAAATTATGTATACACAAAAGAACAATTTCAGACTATCTACGTATCCCGCACAATTCATTAAAACCATAAAAGAAGAAAAAACACTTAGATTCCTACCTTTCCCAATCGACTAAGACGATTTTTCTTCAGCCCAAAGATCCGCGGTCTAATAATAATACAGTCGGCCAGAAATGGTGTACCGGCCACAACCGGTACATCCACCTTTATCTACCCAGAGAGCCGGTGGTGGTCGTTTTATCGTCGATCCCCGTTCGATTCACGGTCCAACATAACCGCGGCGGTTCTCCGTTCGCGGCAGCCGGGGAAATCGGGGCCCCCGCGCGCGGGTTACCATGAAAATTAGCCAATTTGCGAACCGATGGGGGTTCGGGCAAGAAACGACCGTACGGATTTCATTTCATAGGAAACCGCATCGGTGTTTTATTTACTTTTAGAAAATCACCGGTTGCGCGCGCTTTTCTTTTTCCTACGCGGGAGCTGCATAGAGCGCGGCTCGGCCGTAGAGCGCGGCGCTGCTGCAGCCGAAGGGTGAAGAGGGAGGGGGAGGTGAGGAGGCCGGGTGCAATCATCCGACCGAGGAAACCGTGAAATGCACCTCGTGTCCGACGGACGCCCGTGGCACGTACCACGGGCAGTTTTACATTGTACGTGCCGGGTTGCGGGGTTCGCCTTCCGCTAAACCGAACACTTCGCCGATCCCCGGCTGTATACGTTAGCTGTATAATAGCCGACCGTACTCTCGTACCGGTCGGACTAGTTTCACGCTTGGCTCTCCCGCGGCCTTGAAGCGCACGAACCAACGCCGCGGCTCTGCAAAGCTGCCGAGAAAACCTTTATGTTTATGGTTTCTGGTTCTCCCGGCTTCGGCGCGTATCGCAGCCGAGAGCCGAGCCTCGACGACGTTGCTGCTACCATCGACTTCTTCTTCTTCTTCTTCGACGTCGAGGCTCTCCGCCTTCCGGAATTTCAGCCGCGAGACTTTATACCGTCGATAGAAACGCGGCCCGGACGCAAATCACCAGGCATTTCGAGGATCTCCCGGAATAATAAAACGGGGCCCATGTCCGCGTTCCGTATTGGCGTGATGATAACTAATTGGCACGTTTTGATTCTTCCTGTACTGTTGAAAGCGACGAGCTGATGCATTTCTAGATAGTAGATGGACGTATTTAGGACGTTGTAAGGACGTTCGTATGATATTTAAGGCAGTTTAAGAGGTCGCAGATGTTTGATGGAATAAAATATAAAATATAATAACGCGTAATAACGTATAATTAATTGTTAATTGATATCAGCCCGGGGGAACATTTATTGATAACATAAATATTTACTTGAAAAGAAAAAGGTATAAAATATAATAACGCGTGATAACGTATAATTAATTGTTAATTGATATCAGCCCGGGGGAGCGTTTATTGATAAAATAAATATTTACTTTAAAGGAATAAAATATAAAATATAATAACATGTAATAACGTATAATTAATTGTTAACGCTGGCGAAGGATCAGAGAAAGCTGGGTCCACGGCGGTATACCTGTTCTTCGCCGCGTTGATTGTTGTAAAAAGCACGAAACGCTGCTATTTGTTAAGTACGTGGTTCGCACGGAGCGGTTTCAAAGCCGCGGCGGAAAGTCTTTAGCGGCCGCGCACGTGATTCAGTATTTACGTCCTCGATGACTAATCGGGCACTTTCTATTCCTTCGAACGTTTCTTTTTTGTTCTCCGCGCGCAATTTCAACAATTTTAATTAAGCAATAATGAACGAACGGTGGCGCTGAACCGCGCTGGTTTAGCGACACTTGCTGCAGAATGTCGAACAACGATAATAGCCGAAGAGAAAATGATTTAATTCGGTATTCATTATTAACCCACTGAAATTGATTATCATTTAATCTCATAAACTTGTTACACTATCAGATCTGTTTATTTTTTAAAAAATTATAACTGTTGTATAGATTAAATTTTGTGTACATAAATTGCAGCAATAAGTTGTAATGAGATATATAGATAAAATAGTTTTGCATTTGTAGTTAAAATGGCGTCGAGTATAAAGGGTTAATTATCACCGAGTCGTTTGAATAATTAATAGACGGAACACGGTACTTCGAGTACAACATTTAAAAATCCAGTATTTTGTCCTATACTTAATATATATCTATATAATATTTGTCCTATATATAATAATTTTACAATTAATTCATTTTATAGTAATAGTGGGAAATAAATAAAATGAGGGATTCCTGAGATAATTTGTAGCAACTTTTTCCTTTATAAAAATTTTCTCCGAAATGTTCTTTACGAGTTATTAACGAAAACTCAAAAAATTGACCAATGAAAATAGAATATAAATAAAATAGCACACAAATGAAACAGAACATAAATGTTTAAGTATTAATACTTTTCAATAGCGGCGATAGAGCCATTTAGCAACGCGTTAGTTTCACGTAAGCGGTCATAATTCCGTGTCTGACAGTTGTTAAAGCTTCGTTAATAACAAATTCGCGTATCAACGTGGAAAATTGTTTCTCCAATGGCAGAACGGCAGTAGCGAGGTGCTCATATAACGGGATATTGCTATTGCACAGAGCCTCGTGCACTACGACCCTAACTCCTTTCTTCCTTCTATTATGCGTCGTTCCGCTTTTTATTCTTTCCACTTCCCCATTTTCCCCTCCTCGACAAAGTTAAAAACATAGATAAAGTTGAAAGCATCGACAAAATTAAAAGCATTGACAGAATTAAAAGTATCGACAAAATTAAAAACATCGACAAAGTTAAAAGCATTGACAAAGTCAAAAGCATTGACAAAATTAAAAGTATCGACAAAATTAAAAACATCGACAAAGTTAAAAGCATCGACAAAGACCTCGATAATCGTTCCCATAACATTCGTTTCGTTAATTAATTGCCTCACCTCAAAGAGCCACTGTTTGTTCCATTTATCTCTCTGTTAGCACGCTCAAGGAAATCATCGTTCTCTAGCGCATTCTAGGATGATCTCGGCAATGATATCTCCCTTATATAATCGACGCGAATTATGCGAACGCGAGAAGAACATTCAATGACGAGTTTTCTTGGATCCGATAATGTGCGACGAAACCGCAACGAAACATTGCGCGTTCAATGAATGCAGACAATTTTGATTTCCCATAAAAATTCGCAGTCCAATCATTCCTAAAAAGTTGCACCAATGATGTCCAATTTTTTACGCGAAAAATAATATATAATTATGAATGATAAAAATAATATGTAGCTATAAATAATAAAAATCATATATAACTCTAATTATAAAAATCATATGTAACTATAAATAATAAAAGTAATATATAACTACAAATAATAAAAATAATGTACAATTATAAATCGAGCGCAAAATGGCACCTACCTATAAACTTAATACGACCGCAAAGGGTTAATATAGGACAATTTTGAAGTCGCTGTAATTTTAAGAAATGCTAGAAGTTCGACGCCTTATGGCTTTGTCGATGTGTGTAGGAAGCACGATTGTTAACGTGGCTGCGCTAGGAGAGACCCTGCCTCCGACATTTAAGCTGAGGAAATTCACAGTTAGCAGCTCGGGGGTCCGCGAGCTTGCTGGTCGAACGATTCAGCCGTAATGAGCAAACGAATCTCCGCGATTGCCTACCGCGAAGATTACCTGGAACGGCGCGCCGATTCTGCGTGAGATACGCGGCTAGAAATTCCTGGTGGAAGTCATTGCCGCGTCCCTTGACACATCCCGCACACGAATCGTCCGGCGCGGCGATTCCCTATAAGGACGCCGGCGAAGGAACGGTGAACCGGCGGCGAAGCAGCGGCGAGGAAACGGCGAAGAACCGTCGAAGGAGCGGCGAATCGGCGGCAAAAAAGCGTCGAAGTTGCGGCGGAGTTGCGGGAAAGTTGCGGCGAAGAATCGTTGAAGTTGCGGCGAGGTAGCGGTGAAGTTGCGGCGAGGTAGCGGCAAAGTTGCGGCGAAGAAACGGCGATTTAGCAGCGCTTTAGCGGCGACTTAGCGTCGGCGAACGGGCGACCTTAAGGTACGGTTCACAACCGTTTTGCCTCAAGGATACCCGGTGCGTGTCGGAAATGATTAACGCGAGCGCACTTGGATTCTTATCTGCTATTTACCCTTTTACCTGACCCCGTCGAGAGGATCTTTTACCTCCGCCAACAGGCTGCACGCAACTATTATCGCCAGCCCGGCAAGAAATACAGCGGACTTTTTCTAGGATCGCGGAGATTTTAAAAGAATTCTATAGAAAATGCTGGACATTTAAATAATTCTGCGAGTTAGTTACATAATTTGTTCATTCAATTGATTAGTCAAGTTACTTAATTTATTACTAAAATTTATTCAATTTAGTACTCACAATTTTTCAATTTATAACTCAAAATTATTTAGTTTGTTACTCAAGTTATTCAATTTAATACTCAAGTAATTCAACCAATTACTAAAAAATATTCAATTTCTAATTCAATCACTCAGTTATCTTAAAACCAAAAAATCACTGAAATACCATTTCTCAAAAATAAATAATTTAAATATTAAACACAAATATACTCTTCTGAGGATTCAAACGTATAATAAAAAAAAATGATACCCTTTTTCAAGGGGATGGAACAATTAAGATCGACGTACAATAGAACCAGAGACCATGGTTCTCATTGTTCGAGATGATTCTCGTCTCCGCTAGATCGATCGGCAACGTTTCAACGATGTCACAAGGAGACACGGAGGCGTGACAATTCCGGATATCTCGTTGCAAAAGAACAAAAGTTGTTGTTCGAGTGAAAAAAGGCCAGCGAGAAGCAAAAGGAGGAAGTAGAAGCAATATGAACACGCGCTCGCTTTCATACGTTTCGTCTGTTCCAATTCTCAGAGACTCGTGTTCTCGCCGAGGTGACACGTGTCACAGCCTCGCCGTCTCAGCGAACGACGGAAGGAACAATGGGAGAACACACCTGTCGCACGGCGACAACGCGACGATCGTAAACGTTGCGATGGAACGCACGAACGGAAAGTAAAACGTTCGGCAAACGATTGCGCAAACGTGTGCGCGATTCGCGAGATCGCGTTTATTAGAATGGAATTCTGTGTTTTCTTGTAAAACCGTCGCAATTAACGAAAGAATCAGAGCTTGCTTTCACCGACTGAATTACTGGAGAAACTTTAATTACACGACAATTTGGGATTGCAGTTGGAGTGCGATAAAAATATTAAGTATTAATTACGAATTAAAATGTGGTTGAATTACTGTCATTATGAAATAAAAATCTAATTGAATTATATTTATTACGAGTTGCATTTTAATCGATTTATATTTATCACCAATTAAAATATTTTGAATTAAATTTATCACTAATTAAAATGTATCTGAATTACATTCACTACGAAATAAAATTCAATTGAATAATATTCACTTTCAATTACAATATAATCGAATCACATTCATCGCGAACGGCGTAGCAATAAAATTACAACAATTACGAAATTCCCTCACTACGAATTTCATTATAATTCAATTACATTTATCACCAATTAAAACGTCGTTGTAAAGTCGCGTTGTAATTCAATTACATTAATTACGAATTCCTTCATCGAACGTTCATAAAAACTAACGAGTTACATCTCCACGCTGGTCTCGACGATCTCGCAGCTTGTACAACTCTGCCTCATCGTCCGATGCCTCGAGAACGAAGCGGACGCGTCCGCAAAGAAATTTTGCTAATGAGCGTCGAGGCCAAATGCGGGGGAACCGGTGAGCCACCATAACGCTGTTTGAACCGCGATCAGAGTGCCGGTAATTATCGAAGTTCTTGCAGCCTCGGCTTAATCTCTGCCGGCGCGTCATTAAAAAGAAATCTCTCCCCTTTCCCGTGCGAGATTATGCTAATCACTTTTCCTAGGTGCCTGTTCCGTGGCGGCGGCGATTCTAGACCGGCAAAAAGCATCGCGTTAAACTACTCGAGGGGGGCCATATACCTCCGTAATTTCCCGTAATTTGTGTCAGCCGACGGGAGAGATACGCGTGTAGGAAATCGCCGGCGATTTTGATTGCCGAACAAATCACCGAATTGTGCCCGTTCCGATCGCCGAGCACACTTTCCCCGGCAAACGAGACTACTCTTATGGGTGCCTAAGTTTATGGAGTATATCTTTCGTTTACGCGTCGCGAACGTGTCTCAATAGGAAGCACATAACTGTGCGAAGCAGACTTAGATAAGTCTTTGAGTGAATTTGAAATTTTAGTTGTGATTCAGCTTGATCAAATGTAATTGAGTATTGAAGTTTGATATAGTTAAGTTCAAATTAGAGAGTTGGGGGTAATTCTAATTTGAAGTTTAACAATTGTAATAAATAAGCTTGACATAACCTTAACGATTGTACTCGGTGAAATAAAATTTTGAATTGAGTTGAAAATGGTTGGAGTTGTTTGTGATCAACTCCAGTATAGATATTGACACCTTTAGATAGACACGACCTGCCTGACCACCCGAAAAATCTAGGAACAATAAGCGTATGAAGTAAGGTTATGTACCGATGCCATCACATAGTCACATCCTGCCTGGTCACCCGAAAGGCCTAGAACAAATAAGCGCCATGGGTGATGCATGCCCCATCTCTCAAGATTTATATGAACACCTTCGATCCCTAAAAAAGAGTTCAGTCAATCTTCATGTTGGGGTTTTCTATGAAAATTGTTTCCCCAATTACCTCGTCGACACTCACTTCTACACATTACGTAGGTAACACCATCTAAACTACCCTCTCACAACTAACCGATGAGAAGGCCACAGCTTCCATGCACGGTACAAACCTAACCCATTCGCATTCAATAAAAAAAAAACAATAAAAAGTTCAGTCAGTCACCAGGCGTCACGCGTTATAATTTTTATAATTTTAATGGTTTCGAAATCAAGAACACGGAACAGCTTTCGACACTTTTCGATAAAGAGTCCGGTCAATCGCCAGACGTGACGCGTCATAATTTTCCTCGCCAATACGTAAAGTAACTCTACGGATTATTCCATCGTATTCGGCTCTAGCCCCGTGACAACTGCATCGGTCATTGCATGTGGTCATCCTTAGATGTTGTTGGATCTAATCATTCAAACGGCGCGACAACCGACAGCTCGTTGCACAGTTACTTTACCTTTGGTGTATAACTGTGATTGGTCGCCGACCGACAGCGTTACACGCGCAGAAAGGAAATCGATTTCTTACCACACTCGTATTAAGAACTAATCTCGCTTGACATTTACAAACATCTTAAAACGCGCGCGTTACCGCTAGAACAGTTGCTCGCTGCGAAGAGACATTCGTTCGAGTGATAGGTTGATTCGATTCAGAGACACTCGTAAATGTTGTAGCAATATGTTCGGCGTAAGTATCTTATTATCTTCTTTTGCATTCCTCTTCTCTTTTTTTTCTCTCTTTGCATATTTAGAAATATTTTTTCGACGCTGAAATGCTCGAAATTGAATTGACGCTTTCTTGAATATATTATTTCAATTTTGAAATGTATATTTATCTTTCTTTGTGTATTTTCTTTCTTATTTTTATCTATTTATTTTTAATTTTTTAATTTACAGTTTTATGTTAAATAAAATAAATAATTCGTCAACAGTGTGATGCAACACTGTAAACTGTAATCAGTAATGAATGTAATACAATTGCAACGCAATTCTAAGCTTTGACAATTCACTGAAGACGATGATATAGTCTTATGTATAGCTGAAAACGAAGATTTACCCTTATGGATAGCTCAAAACGACGATTTACCCTTAAATACAGCTAAAAGCGAGGATTCAGCCTACGGTATCGTTGTCTGCAGAAAAATTAGATACCGCGCAACTTCCTCGCTAACGGATCTCTCTCTCGGCGCTTTACGTAACCGGCAACACGAACATCGTGCTCGACATCCGGGGCTACGTTGCTGCACGGGGTTAAGTTCGCTCGGAGGACTTCCGCGGTGCGCGGCGCCGATTTTTATTGGTTTCGAAATCAGGAACCTATCGACCGGCACGGAACACCTTTCGATTTACGAGGCTCGCTCCAGCTCGCTCCGGCGAGCGAGCCTGGAAATCGCCGGGGCGCACAGTGGTCCGGATTGACGCAAGGTGTGCCATTTGACCAAAAAATGAACTTGCGCATATCCATCTGTATTAAATAAATACTACTTCCTACATGTCTGCCAACCTCAAAAATAAAAATATTTGCATAATTTAACCCTTTGAAGGTTGACTGGCGACTCTAAGGCGCCGATAAAAATTATTACGCCATGTTTCAAAATAATTTTTATCAAATT
Source organism: Augochlora pura (assembly GCF_028453695.1). Classification (NCBI taxonomy): domain Eukaryota; kingdom Metazoa; phylum Arthropoda; class Insecta; order Hymenoptera; family Halictidae; genus Augochlora; species Augochlora pura. The sequence continues at coordinate 7,974,590 of NC_135778.1, forward strand.
CACTCGTATTCAAAAAATTGTCGGGACCTGTTAACTGTTGCAGAAGTCACAAAATTTAATTCCATAATGTGTATAAAATACTCCAAAGTATAATGGGTTGGTGCATATGAAATGTCGGATGTTTAAGTAAATATATAAAACTGTATATCTTTTTTCAAAAGCTGTTGATTTAATCAAAATATACCCCGTTTGCTTTACTACACCTTTTTCAACGAGATTTCAATACAGAAATGACTGTCTTAAACAAATTTTGATCTTTAGAATTAATAAACTCTGATATGGAATAATTCAGACCGTCCTCATTTATATACTATTTAGCCCGTAGAAACTCGGGCAGACTTTGAGCAGTTTTAGGACGGTGTTGCCATTATACGTTGTTCGGTTGAAGAATATGACAGCGACCTGTCATAAATAATGTCGGGATTAAGAGAAATAGAACGAACCCCAGCATGAAAAACGTAAACACTTGAGTTTTTCTTCTCTGACGTCAGCGACAAGACGTTGCCAGTAGGTTCGCCCTCGGCGCGTGGCTGTTCCATTACAAACCGCGCGAAGCGTGTTGACCAGCTCTGCGCTTGCATTTTACCGCATTTTCGTAACTTCCCCTCTACCCCTCGGACGTTAGAGACCCTTAGCGGACGGCTGGCGGATATATCCGCCCAAGCGTGTTTACCGTTGCGGACGACTGGCGGATTCCGTGAAAAGAAGAGCTAAACATCCGCCTTGCTCAAAAGAACTGTTTAGATTATAACACTTGCTATGTTACGATTTCGATAAGACGTTCCTAGCCGTCCTTTAAATGCCGGTTCATTTAGGTGCATCAGAACCGATTGAGAACGTCCAGAGCATTTTTCATTTAGAAAATTAGCGTTAAGTTTTAATTCCCTTTAAGTTTTATTTTTTATAATTTGTGTTTTTGAGAGAGAAAAGACGAACCATATTAAATAATAATAATAATAATAATAACGGTAATTAAATTAATGTATTTTTTTTAATTAATCCTTAATCTGACATTATTTCATTGATCAATCTAAGTTTCGCGTTTCTACGTTTTACGAACGAAGAGTTATGGGGGACAATGGCACACCTTGCGTCAATCCGGACCACTGTGGGGCGTCGACACGCACCGGCAGAACTGGAAACGGAGCACCGCGGCGATTCGAGCGAGCGTTGCGGCGGTGAAATTTCATCTCGTACCGGCGCGTCGCGTCCGCGGGACATAGCCGATTTTCCGGAACAAAACCGCGCTGCTCCTTGTATTCTTCCACGGGGCCTCGTAACATTCCCGATTTTCTCGCCAGATAACGGGAACGACCTGTAAAGCCGCTCGTGCTCCCACCACCTTGGCAAACACCGGAAATTTGTGCAAGCACCTTAACGCTATCGGCCCGAGCCATCGCACAGTGGTCCGGGAAGCGGTAATTTATGGCCGAAACTCGATTTTTTTAGACCTTTGTCTTGCTAACGATTCGTTCTGTCTCGAGTAAGGGGCATTTAAATGAGAAAGTTTAATTGTTTTTTATATGAAGGTGATATGCAAATTTGTGTTATAGTGTTTAGAAGAGTTGTAATTTTAATTAGTCACCTAAACTCCTGTATTTTTGATTTCCATTTTATTTTAATAACTGATTTATAACTGATAGATAACTTGTCGTATATATTCAATATATAATTAAATAGAGAACAAAATAAATAAATAAATTAATGAATAAATAAGTAAATAAAGGAAGAAAGAAAGTAGTACATGAAGAAAGCAATAGAGAAATAAATAAATAAATAAATATTCCAGCTCGCAACAAGACCCAGCAATCCAGCAATCCAGCACCTATTGCCTCCTAACCTCAAACCTGGAATTCAAATTCCCAGATGCACTGTACACGGTGCATCGAGCCATCTTCTTGGCTCCCCCGATCCTCTTTCGGCCGGTCGCCACGAGTTAGGCTCGTTCCTATGCATCATCGTGCACACGTAAAATCCGGGCAGAAGAGGTTCTGCTCGCCGGCTATCCGACCATTTATCTTGCCGGCCAGGCCTCGGACATTACCGCGTCCTTCGTTAGCCGCGCGATCTTCCTGATTCCGGAAGGTAATAAACGGGTTGCGCAATCGGATGAATTGGAACGATGAAAAAAAAAATTCGTTACACAGATTTACGGTTTCGGTATGCGGTAGAGCCGGCACGGCGTGATGGAATGCGACGATGTAATAGGACGTCGATGAACAGGATCGGACCCCGATGCCTCCGCAAAGCAAGGATACTAATTGACGATGCATCGTGAAAGTCTTTGTAACGAACGAAAGTGACCGGAAAGTTGCGTATTATGAGATCAGTTTAGGCTAAAAGTGTCGCGATTTTCCGGGATTCAACGCAACGCGCATTTTAGAAAATATTGTTATAGAATATTATAATATATTTGTTATAATGTTACTATAATTTTCATTATAATTTTTATTATAATGTTAGTATAATTTTTATTATAATGCTATTACAATTTCTATCATAATGTTATTACAATTTCTATCATAATGTTATTACAATTTCTATCATAATGTCATTACAATTTCTATTATAATGTTATTACAAATTTTGTCATAATGTCATTACAATTTTTATCATAATGTTACTATAATTTTCATCGTTATCAACACTTCTCCAATGAACTCTATTTCGTACAAATCTTGTGAAAATCGGCTCGCGCAGCTCGACCATGTTTCCGAGTAAGGTATTCATACGGAGGTTGTACCGTTCCTTGTAAATTGGAGGAATTGCCACTGGGGGGGTGATTCAGCAACTGTGGCGACTCTCTCATTCCTTGCGGCCGCGTGGATCGCGTCGAAAAACCACTGTGGGAAAAACTTGCGGAGATTGTTAACCGGGTACAGACGGCTGGCGAACCCGTCGTGAGACATTGATGTGATTCACGGTAGCCAAGATGTGCCGACGATATAATAGCTAGAAGACCTTCGGAACGGCCTTTGCTCGAACGTCCTTCGACCTCCGAGAATTCTTCCTCCGCCAATCTTCTGGCGCGATATACTAATCGATTGGTTTTCTCGAGATGATAGACGACTTTGTCACAGGGAATAAATTGCTGTTTTAATTCGACACTAAGACGCATGATTTAAAGATACAGAGATATAAATTATAATATTTAGTTAATTAAACTAAGTTATTAATTCATTGATTATTCTTATTTATTCTACGGAATATGCAATTCAATCTAACACCATCAAAATGTATTAAATTATGTATCAGTTCGTTGTATAAATTATTGTATTTTATTTAAGCCTAATGTATTATACTTCGTTTGAATTTAACGCATAACAAAATTGTGTAAAACAGAAACAAGCCTTGCGCTGTCAAATTAAATTCGAAGAATAGCACAGGAATTTTTAGTGGCGCCCAATAGTCGCCGCTCGGAGTGAAAAGGGTTAATAATTGATCGCAGCCGGCTCCGCGGATAGCGTAATGAAGATCCTCGGATAATAGGGTAACGAAACTCGTGGTCGTGTTTCCCGTGGAACGATCGTTAATCCACCGGAGAACCTGCGGGCGACACGGAATGGACCGGCGCCACGGTATCCTTTAACTGACACTAATTTCATCCTGAAGAGATTCTGATTTACGATGACTCGTTCAGCGAGTCGGGTTTCTTCTCTCTTCGGCTGCCAGCTCTCCGAGACGTTTCTCTGACGTCGCGCGCGCCCCCCGTTCCTCTCGAGGTTGCTGCTCCTTTGCGCGGACGCCGTCGTCGCAGATGTAATCGAAGAGGGTTCAATGAATCTGCGGATCTCCATTACGATTCCCGAGTACTTTTCACTGAATCCTCTTGACGTCCTTTCGACTTCGGATCGAGCGGAATATCACTTTTATGCGAATTCGACGGGGAGATGTGGATGTTCGGAGAGTAGAACTAGTTGTACTTGTTCCATAGTTCTACTAGTT
>NC_135778.1:7978634-8020424 GCF_028453695.1 Augochlora pura
TATGAAAAGTAAATTGCTTAATTCAGTCAAACACTGGAAGCATTACAGAGAAGAATATTCAACGACCAAAAGTGTATAATACTAAACAACCACTGAATAACATTATCTCGAGCATTGTTGAATAAATATGCAGGAATTTTATTTGTTCTCTCTTTCTCTCTGTCTCGTTCTTCCGTTCGTCTTCGAAAAAAACAAAAGTAATGTGCGTACCGTGTAACGAAGAGTTGCTATTCGCCTGCTAAATAGATTAAACCTCTGCCGAGATCACCGCGGATTGTAAATTATTAATTACTCGACAGAAGATATCTGACGAAGTGTCTGTAATAACAGTGTGGATCGTGTTTCCAGTCCTTTAACCCGGCCAAACCGCGATGCGCGTAAAAACGCGCCGGGGGGAAACCGGCCGCGGAAGCGTAGCGAGGGGTGCGGAATTAATTCGCGATTTATTTGCAAAACGATTCATCACGGTAACGCGTTAATTAGGGACCGAGTGGATACACGCGCAACGCGTTAAGAATTATTTATACGCCGATGGAACGCCGCGATCTTTTTCTCCAAATCGTGCTGCACGCCGTTACGCAAGCGTTTTGAACGAACGCCGGCCGGCGAATGCAAATTCGGTGGATTGTGCAACAATTGTGGGAACCGCGGCGGCGGCGGAAATGAGATGTTCCGTGTTTAGGCGAGTTTCGGATGAATCGCCGAGATTTTAGCGCGTTTAGGATCACAGCCTGGGTTCACCCTGCCGAAATTTCACGGTAAACATTAAGAAATAATGATCAAATAATTCATAATAATAATTAAATAATGATCTAATAATTCATAATAATAAATAAATAATGATCGAAATAATATTCGATCTCGAATATCTCGTTTTGCAATTCTTGAAATTTTTAGGATGCTTTCGTTGGGGCTTCTCGTTCTATATTATTTATCTATATTTATTTTTATTATCTATTATTACACTACTAATATATTAACTTTAATTTCTTCTCTTTTCTTTCTCTAAAGTTTTCTTTCTGTTCGCGTCAGTAGATAAGTATATGCGAGGCTGATAACACGCACCACTCTCTGCGAATTCTTCTCGACCCTATACGATACGTGCTCGCCGCATCAGCGTGGGAGGATTTGCGAACGGTTTTCAGTGTTCTGTGCCGACGTCGGAAGAAAATCAGAGTTCTATATCGACGTCCTCGTACATATTATCTTATTTGTTCTCCCACAGAATACACGTGTATCCCGCGCCTTTCACTCGAAAACGAATCGTCGCCGCTCGGCACGTTCTCCTATTTACGATACGTAAATGTTTGTGGATCGCGTCTAAGCAAGCACGTGCACGCGAAACAGGATTTAAGGATTTCTTTAAATATTGTAGGAGCAAATAGACCGATACATTTTCGGCGCCGGGTCACGCTTGGATAGGAAAATAGAGTTTCATTCTCCTGACAGACACTTGTTGGACACCTCTCTATGCCGCTTCTTGCAAATAATTCCATAGAATAACGAACACCTCTGCGAAAAAGCATATTCGTAGATTGTAAACATTTTCATATACTTTGTTCCTATATTTAAATTTTTTCCTGGTTTCTTTTTAATTTTATATTTTCATACCTCATTTGCTTTTGTGCGAGAGTTACGTTATATTCTCTCGCTGTAGCAAAGGATTATCCCGTCGATAAATGAAGTTATGGTAATAAATGAATTATAATTTCATGGTAATAAATGATTTAATTTACTGGCAATTTTACACCTTGCTATAAAAATACATCTCTTAGGTTAGAACTTATGTTGTGAAACATGTTCGTAAATCTGTCACATTTTAGCATAATTCTCGTATAATTAATCCAAATGAATTGCGTCCAATGCGATCGATAAAGATGTACAAAATTGATCCTAAAAATAGATCGATACAGCGAAGTGTTTATGGTTTATCGTCGACATAGAATTTCTCTACTTTTGCAGTCTCCCGAGACGACGAGGCGTCCCGTGCCACCTAACCTCGCTTAATGCGGCGCTCGTAGCAAAAGTGTTAGAGATCTCTCCGTTTCGTTCGACAGCCATCGGACGTGTCTAAAATATCGAACGGCGTGCCGGCGGATTGGAAAATTTATTGGCGGCGTACAGGTGTTCGTTATGCGACAGTCCGTTTACGCTTCCGTATGTTCGCGCGTCGTCGGTTCGCATTCCGCGCGGATCAAATAGTTTCCATTTCACTAGCTAGATTCGGTGTACCATACCAGGGTGACTTTCACGCAAAGAAATCATTCTGGTCACATAGCACCGGCGCGCCTCGCTAGAAATTCCATAATGACCTACTGTTGCCGTTGTTCGCCGTCGAGGGAAATCACGGCGGCTTCGAGATTCTTTTGTTCACCCGTGACGACAGACCGCCGGTCGGATGAAGAAAAAAAAAGAAAAAGAGTAGAAGACGAGCAAAAAATTTCATTTTGACCGGAACATTCTTTCGGCCGGGGTGCCCGAAACAAACTGGGTCGAGCCACGGCTTTGGAACGGCGGAGAGGAAAAAAAATGACTTCCATTCTGTATGATTACATGGTTTTCGACGATTCGAACGCCACCTACTTATTTGGACAGCGTCGTGTATATTTGTTTTCTGCTCCGATTAACGCTACTGTATAAGAAAGTACTATTAATTGCCGCGAAGGCGATTTCAACTGCAGTGTTCCAGCGTCTGCTTTCGAAATATTTAAGTCGTTTACCGCTTTTTAGGGAAATTGCACCGCGGAACGGATTCTCCGTTCGTTTCAAATTAATAATCCGGCAAGGATTATTGAAACGCAAATGGGATTTTTAGAGCTGTTACTTTGGAGGTAAGTGTAGAAAGAAAAATCTAGTGAAACCTCTTGCATATAAATCGGACTTTTAGAGACTTATTTTCTTTTTTTTATCGATACTGAAATAGTAACTAATTTAATGAAAATTCTAAACGAGTTTGTCCTAGTTGCATTCAATTGTAGATCAATCGGTTGCAGCTTCTCCCAAGAATTGGATGACAATATAAATACTTGAATTTATCTCAGCAGGGAAGATCTTTATGCACACTGTACTAAGTTGTTATCTTAATTTTATATAATTTTAATTATAGATTCAACATGGGCGCTGAAACGGTGTCTGGAAGATTTTATGCATTTATAGCTCAGATTAAATGCAAGACAGTAGAAACATTTAAAGTATTTTAAAGTACTGGTACATTATTCTCAACTTAACCTAAAGGAATGTCTGTGCAGCTTCTACGTTTTGTAAACAATGCGGATAATTTTTATCTTATCCAGTTTGTTAGAAATAACTGTTATAATACCGCATATTTGTTATAACTCGCTGCGATCAAGTAACTATACAGCCGGCCTTTATGCGAATATTTTACGCAAATGTTGTATGCAACTATTTTATGCAAATATTTTACGCAAATGTTGTATGCAACTATTTTATGCAAATATTTTCTGTAAGTATTTTATACAAGTATTCATGCGAATATTTTATGCAATTATCTTGTCTGTTACCAGTTCCAACAAATAGCAAGCAATGTGACAACGTTCTCACGTTCTACCGAGGTGTACCTGGCCTGCTGCGTGTTTCACTTATCCATTTCCGGCATAAATGCATAAAATCCACGGTCCGCTCGGAACCGATTGAGTTTGTCAACCAACACATCACAATTACCCGTAACGCCGCAAAAAGAATCCATTACGTACGGGCGAGGAGGAGCAGCAGCAGCAGCAGCAGCGAACGGTACGGACGACTCCCGATTTTACGAGCTTCACGCCTTTCATTTAGCGTTCTGGTTCGCGCAAAAAGGGCCAACATTCTGTCCCGTGCTCGCTGATGATGCCCGAGATAAATGGAGCACCCGGTGGCTTCGCCGGGACGGTGCATCTCGCAGCGGCGACCATAGATTACCCTTAAGGACAGCCGCTCTGCTCGAACGAGATTCCTTCATTTTTTTTGCCGGATGAAAAATCGCGGGGAGCAAGTTTTGCAACGGACCTAATATTTATCGGAGGACGAAGCGCGTCGAATGGATCCGCCTCGCGAAGATTAGCTCGGCGTCGCGCCGGCTCGAAACGAGTTCGCCGCGACCAGGAAACGCTACGCGCTTAATGTAGCCATTAGTTATTTCCAATCGTCAACGTTCCACCATGGACTGCTAACGGAATTGCCCGCGAGTGTCTCGTTCGCCCGTTTATATCCGAGCTAGGAAACGCCGCGGAACGGTTTCATAAGTATCGGCACCGACTACTTTCTCTGGTGCTCCCTTAGGCTGCCATTGTTGCGCCGCGGCGCCACGAAATCGGATGCAGAGCGGCACAGCACAGTGGTCCGGCTTGGAGAATCCAGTGACAAGTTTCTAGAACTTTCTCAACGAATAGAGCAATGGGATCTTCGTCAAAAATAATTTAAAACGTGGTAATTTTTAGCTACCGATAACCGAATATTTCTTGCATTTGCTAGACGATAAATTTCAATAAATGCTCATTGCTATTTTCATTTAAAAATGAAATTATAATGTAATTATACAAACTATTTTGTACTTTCTGAATGTGTAGTTCAATTTTATTATTTTTTCGTTTCTGAGGTCTATAATATCAAATTGAGAAGGTTAACGTTTTTGTCACTGAATTCTCCAAACCGGACCACTGTGCGCCGGGCTCCTAGATAATCGAATCTATGGCTTTCTATGTATAGTCGAAGCCATAATAAATAGAAACAGGAACTCTATCGGAAAACTGGACGACCGGCGAACCTTTTGTAACACAGCGATTCGTGCCCGATAACAGCTCGTCTGGCGGGAAACCGAGCTGTTGCATACCGGATCGCGCGGGTGCTTACGCAAATCCAGACTTTTATTGATCGTTATGCGAAAACTAGAAACCGATGGTAGCTTGTTTGGTCTCGGCCGCGACCGATTAACTGGTTAATCGACAATTGGTTAAAAAGCAAATCGCGTTACGTCTTTCGCCACTTCAGTATGCCGATCGCTTTCAGCGATTATTATTAAGTAACTGAACCAGTCTAAAGCCACAATTGTCAATAATTCTGTTTTACATATTTATCAGTCTACTGTTAAGACATTGTTTTTATTGGATCTCAGCGAAAATCACTCTCTATAGTAATTTATAATTAGTTGTAAAAAATTAGAATTTAGCTGGCTTCAAGAGCGAACATAAAAGCAATTAAAGAAGTGAGATTGTATGCGAAGTATTAGTGTGACTTAAGAAAACAATTGCCTGTTTTACACAGTTGAAAACTGCTGAAGTCGTTTTCAAATGAATTGGTTAATGAATTTTCAACGTTCGCATGAATTTTCATAAATACTTGCGTGAAGTTTTACGATAAGAAACGGCTTAGTGAAAATGTTCGCGTTCGTTTTATCATCGACAGGTTGAAAGTGACAATTCGTAGCTTATCGTTATACCGCGGACTTGAAATATGAACGGTCAAGATTGTAAAGTCATGCAAAGTATTTAAGAACATTGTTATCTTATTATCAATTTAGTAAAATTATTCAAATTTCTTTCAACTGGTGTAGACAACTTTTACATTGCATAAAGATCCGTACTCTACTTATTGCTTCACGACGGTCCAGTGGTGGATTCAGAAAAGATTTGAACAAAAAGAAGAGAAAGCCGACCGTCTACGCCGACACTTATAAGAAAGGAAAAATCAGAGCGGGGTAGAAAGAAAAACGCAACGGAAGAGTGAATCATTTGAAAGGAAAAAATTGCGAGAGCAACACGAACTAGGATGAAGAATGCAATGATGAGGGAATGTTGTTACCATGTTTGCACCGAGGCATGCAAGTTCCACCGCACAAACCAAACGAAAAGTGGTAGCAGTGCATTAAGTATAACGATTCGTTGCACCATGTGTGCGTTTATTGTAATTACGAAACCGGGTAACGTGTGAGCAAATCAAACTAGCGTACTTTTGGCACGTTACTTGATTTAATAAATATCTTGACTAGGTAGAAAGATATATTAAATTACTATCAATTATATTTACCTTTTAATCTGTTCTAAAATTGATAATTTGGATGATACTTATCATTAGATTTCAGATTTAATAAGATTATGATAAAGATAGATAGGCGAAATTTAAGTAGCCGAATCGAAAGTGTTTAAAAATGTTAATATATATCAGTTTTAGTTTATTGATTGATTTAAGATAGTAGCTTAATCAAGTATCTTAATTTCAAATATAACGTTATAATTTCAAATATAGTACTACAGTTTGAAATGTAATATTCTAATTTCATATATAGTATTACAATTTCAAATATAGTATTATAATCTGGGTTTTTGTAAACTATTCGCGCGAGTCCACAAAGTTACCAACGACAACAACAACAACAACAACAGCCATGCGGCGTGGTACTCACGTTAACCATCCGTGGTTGCGTTTACGTCGCTTCTATCCAAGCGGAGACACCTCGTCGCGGAGGTCCTCTTCGAGATCCTCCTGAAGGTCGCGCTGGGTCCTCTCACTTTATCACTTCTCAGAAGAAAGGATCGGTTCTCTTTTGCATGCACACACACTGACTGGAGTGGCACTCACACTTTCGACGATCAACCCTGGTTCGCCTCGGCAGGGTTCTCAACCAGTCCATGGAAAATCGCGGAAAAACCGTTCGGCGGGGGGGGCCGGAGCGCGTCGAGTGGAAAACCGATTCGGTGATAAAAGTACACAAAAGTCAGCTCGTGCGGGCCGGGACGCGCGACAGGTACATGATGGGATCGGGGGGGAAGCGAAACTTTTACCGCCGCGAATGACTACAACCGGCTGACTGAATGACTGACTGACTGCGCGCTGACTACCAGCCGTGAACTGCCAGTCGCGGATCCGGACCCGATCACTACCATCCTTGCTGGCCTTCCTTCTCTTTCTCTGGTCGCCGAGTTACTACTGACGGCGACCATCCTCTCTCTTTTCGCTCCCTTCCGCCCCGCTCCCCCTCCCAGGAACGTTTGAATCGCGCACGGCCGCTTTGTCCTGCGGTGCCGTGCCGGCGGACGAACTTTGTTTAACACCTTACCCGCCGAATCGCGATCCCCGACACCCTCGTAACTCCGACCCAGCGACGCCGCCGCGCCGGCAACCCAAAAACCACAGTGATTTCGGCGATTTTTTGATGACGGTATAACGAGTGCGATAAGAAATCTGGTCAACGACTGTGTTGCAAATGTGCTGAAGAATATTTACCGTCTTTGCTGGTTGTTGACAAGACCTTTGTACCAATTTTTTATTTTAATAACTTTAAGTGTTCTTCTAGAAAAGCGATAGTAATCAGAATTATCATAACCAGTCTTAGAAGCATGTAATAATAAAGAAATTTGATAGAAAAAGCTAGAAAAATGTAAATAGTATTTACTAGTATTTTTCTAAGTAATTACTATTTAATCAATTGTTCTAAATGTTTTAGGAGTCCACCTGGAGTCCACCCTGGAACCACCCTGGCGTCGCTCGCAGAATTAGGGATAAGTGTGATTGCCAGTGACACTACTTCAGTTTCGCATTTACAGCTAAAAGTTAGCGTTAACGTGTAAACTTTACGGTTATCCATTTGTTCGAATAAAGTGAAAATATTGACTATATCGTTCGTGACGAATGAAACAATTTGTAACAGAAACGATGAGATGCTAGAACTGCGTTGAATTTCTTTGTAACGACACTCATGAAAGCCGTTCCGTGCCAAACGTGCCATTAAATAATTTAGCATTTTACATGGCATGCTTTCACTACTGTAAATTCTTCCTGCGTTTACTTCAAATTTTTTGTTCACTGCATCTCTGAATATAAAAAAGGAAAGACTGGAATGTTGTTATATAGATAAGTAAGAAACGTTTGGAATATTATTATGTAGATAAAAAAGGAACGATTGGAATATTATTATGTATAGTTATATAGTTAAATTGAAACATTGATCAAATTTTGTGGAAACTGACAGATTGCCCAACTTGGTCGCGCTTGTGAATACAATGTAGATAAATTGTTGCAAGAAGATAAGAGGAGAATAAGACGAAGGGGAATGTAAGTGTCTGCGAGGAGTACCGAAAAACGGGAGCGATCGGAAGACAACGTTGGAAAAAGAAAGCAAAAGCGAACTGTAGCTGAAAGAAGAGAAAACGTGTTTCGTAGCCCGGAGCTACAGTCTGTTCTGGTGAAAGCCCATGCGCGTTGACTTTTCTCGAAATGTTCTTTCCGACGTTATGCCAGAATCGGTTCTATGTCAGCCAACAGCTGATCTCTTAGGAAATTTAGCGTCGAAGCTATTAAACAATTGCCGCACTGATTTACGCTGTTTTGTAAAATATGTAATAATATGCTACACGTTCAAGTAGTCGTAATACTTTTGTCATTCGTCATATTCGTTACACATTATTATACATGTTCATTTAATTACCGAGAATAATAATAATGGTAACGAAATCATAGAAAAGTTACTCCAAGGAGAATTATGCTATTATAAAAAGCAAGACCATAAGGGTTGACAGCGCAATGGAAAGGAAAACAATGTTACAATTTCAGAACCATATGGGTCAATGAAATATAAGATCATATTGATTCTGATACTATTGACGCAATAGTATCAGAATAACATTTGTATAATATAATGTAAAATATAGTAAACATTATGAAACTACAAAGTGGTGCTACCTAGTGTTGGTGTAACAATGTTGCAGTCTGTCGCAAAATACAATTTAGCGCTATTCTTAGCAGCAGTAAATTGCTGAAACTGATGGACGATTTACAGATAAGATATTAATCTTATCAGAGGATAATGTATCACAAACGAAGTATACCTTGTCTGTGATAATACAAAGGTGGTGTAGGATATACGCGATTCTTGCTAAGAAAATTAACACTAAACGTACCATCACTGATCGAATGACCAGCGCATGAATTATTGGTTTCCATATCATATAACGAGCCCTAATACGAATAAGGTATGTAAACTACTCGATCCTCGCTAACAAGCTTAAATTTCTTAAATATCTGAAAACCCATTTTTGGCTTTTAAAATAATTGATCGGACACAGACTAAGGATCCAAATGGACATTGCAAACAGTACGTTATTTGAAAATAATTACACTTTATATTCTGTAGTGCGTGTTTTATAAATACTATCCTTATAATTTTTAAATGTTTCCGCCGTGTACATTTATTGATTCTAAATAATATTCGACACTCGCAGTAGAAATGAAATATACAGCATATTCGCTTTCTGCTAACGTACCTAATTTTCGTGAACTATCGGTAATACTGTGTGCGACAAGAATTGGTAGAGGAGTTGCGGAGTTCCCTAAAACTGAGATAGAAAAGTCCATAAGATACAATGTCTCTATGGATTCTAAATCTGTGCATTCGATACCAAGTTTACTTGTATAATTCGTTCACGACGAAATAATGTATAATGTAGCTATACTTCGTCTATAGCAATACAAACGAGGTATACAGAATACCCGATTCCAACTAGGAAGCTTAAATTCTCAAATATTAGTAACGATAACTGCAACACAGGAATGGCAATGGTTCTTCTGAAACCTGATTTTTGGGTGACAAAATAATGCATAGAATATGGAGTTTATTTCTGTACCTTGTCTTCGTTGCGACGTTTCCATGGATCCTAACACCGTCCCATTTTCACACAGAGTCGGTAATTCAAATTTCGAGGCAGAAAAGTGCAATGCTGTACGAATCCTAGGTCCATGACGCGGTCTGTGTCCGACATCTCGTCTGTGGCATACATTGCGTATAACGGCGCTATTTTTAAAACAACAAGAACATAAGAGTCGCGTTACTTTTTACATTATACTTTAGAATGTTCCGACAAAAGCGGCAAGATTTTTACATACATTTACAACGACAGTCTTAGTTCCCTCTTAATATTCTTCAGCCGTCGAATATTCTTGATATCAGACTCAAACATGGTACAATCCCAATCATCCGATTTCGTTCCATACTTCTACCTGAAAATATGAACTATAAATAATTGGATCAGAATTGTGCAATCACAGAATTCGGTGCGATCTCCTAAGTCCAAATAAAAGCTAACCTTCGAAAAGATAGGGCAATAGTTACAATGCGTGGTGTGATTGAATAATAATGAATGCAATGATAATCTCTATGAAGTTAACTTCGGAGCTAAATCTAATTACCGGTCCCCGTGATTTCAAAAACAAGTTTACGATCTCAGGTACGCCGGAACGAAAAAGGCAACAGCAAGAAACCGCATCATCATCTTTCGGGAATCGACGGTCCCTCTGACCGCGTCGTAGTGGGATAAAAAATAAAATCTGGAGTATCATTCGCCGCGGATTTCTCCAGGAGTTGGCCCGGTCGCGTGTAAGATGGCGACAGGTGCGGTTGCGGCGCAAACGAGTCGGCGATCGACACGGCCGTGCTGGCCATCCATGATGGCCGAGGCAGTATCCGAGATTTCGAGTACGGTGTCGTGAGTACGTGTTCCCTTTATCGCGCGTTTAACCGCTAGTGAGATCAGTCCACAGGCGAAAAGGATCCCGGAAACAATGACAGACAGTCCAGCGGCACTCGTAAGTGTTGTCACTGTCTATTAAATCCTCTAGAGCCGGGTAATCGGCTGGCACCCAGACGACCCGTTAGGTTACACGGAAAGAGGGAACATGCGCGCATCCCGAGGGCCGTCCTCGAGCCCCTTGAGTGCCTCGGCCACGGTTGTCGAGCGACGAGCAAACTCGTCGCTCCTCCGTGCCCGAGCTCTGTCTCAGGCCCGAGCTAATGCCTGGATACTTCGTCCTCGAAAGAAACTGATCTCGCTCGTTCGTGGGACGTGTGTGTCGCTCACGGCTGAGAAACGGTCGAACACGCACGCGCACAATGGAAGTTCGTTGCCCGTTCCCGTTCGACGTCACCGACCAGATAGTGGTTGTCACCTGTTTCCACGGTGACGTCACCGGTCGTCGTGACGTAACCGTTTACGAGAAGCCGTTCGCAAGAACGCAGTCTACAGGGTGTCCGAGAAGACACTCGCAATCGGGAAATGAGAGGTTCCCGAGGTCGTTTCAAGCAACCTTTCCTTTACATAAATTTTCTCCGAGGCATCGTTAACGAGTTCTCAGCGAAAAACGCTGGCCAATGAGAGGCGTGATCAGCTGACGCGAGGCGGTCGAGCCAATAAGTGGAACGTGCTTTATCCGCTTATAGTCTTGGCCGTCTCGTGTTTCGCAGTAGTCACAGTTTTTCGTTAATAACTCGCGAACAAAGCCGCGGATCGACTATGCGCTAAGGAGAAATTTACTCCAAATGTTCTGGGGAACCCTTCATTATCGATTAAGAGTGACTCTTGGGACACCCTGTACTTATTATTACGCGCAGCGTATGCTATTGCGTCGGAGGACTCCGTTTACTGCCGTCATTTGAGTCGTATCTATGCAACGCGACGTCTGCGTCCGACGGTCGCAAATGATGTTTATTACGACGGCCAATTAACAAAGTCTCGCACCGAGGCTATGACCAATCCTCTATGTTGGTTACGCGATTCCGAGACCACTGTCTCTCGTCATGATTGAGACAAACGTCTCGACTGGTAAGCTTGGTCTTTCAAATAATTGGCGCGCGGTGCGCTGATCTCGGATCGGTAAGGTAGGTTGCGACAGGGTGTATAATGTTTTTTTTTGTTTCACCTGTGGTTTTTTCAATAAGAATTTTAAACAAGAATTTTGAATAAGAATGTTAAGTAAGAATTACAGAAAATGAAAGGCTCTTCATTTGAAGCGTCATGACGCTGTCATCGATTATCTACAGCACTATTTAACAAGACTGGACCTTTCCACGATTTTAGCGTTAAAATCGTTGACATTACGAAGATCCTTACGAAGGAAATAATTATATTTCTTAAATAAAACGCAAGTTACAATAGATGGCGTTGCACAACATGTTGTCTAAGTACATCGTGTCGTAATTCTTCGGAAGCCAAACATGTCGTACGTCCTTAGTGCTCGTTAGGTTAGCGTCGAACTGGTAAATAAAGTAATAAGCTGGTCAAAAATTCTCTCTCATTACGTGATAAAGAATCGTTATAAAAGCCTGGAGATTCTACGAGTAAAGTTATTTGAATCCAGAAAATGTTTAACAATACACGAACGATGGTAATGGACGAAAGGAAAAGCAGTGTTGAATCTCGGTCTGTATCGAGCTTGGAAGTTTGGTCAATTCGAAGCTAACGTGTAGAGGAGGGTGAAAAAAAGATCAGCGTTTCGCTGACGAGGGTTGAACGGGGATTAGCGAGAGCTTGTTAACAAATTTTGCTCGTCCACTTTGGAGATGTAGCGATCGGGTCCGAAAAGAGGCGAGTAAACTTTGTACCGCAAAGTGCAGATTGAGCACGAGGGCCGCCGCGTTGCGCAGCTAAACGATTCACAGGGGTATTTGTCAGTTATTGACCTAGCACGAAATTGGGCTAGCCACTTCGGCTCTATATTTACTTCTGAATCGATAGTTCGCGAAGGAGTTCCACCATAAATTTGCCTCCGGGCAGCCGCGCGCTTGTATTACCGACCGACCGTAATTAAACTTCTTCTTTCTTCTTTCTTCTGTTTGACTTCGGTCGTTACATGATCTTCGTTACCAGACGGCATTATTAAAACATGAAATAACTTTTATTCGTAGCCGGCGCGCCTTCCGCTCGGCTGCTCGAGCAACGCCTTCTCCCTTCCCACGAACGAATATCCAACGGCGAATGTAAATGGAAGATTCGCTGCCAGTCGAATCCTTGTTTTTCCACGATCGAAGCGATTTTTACGGCTGCTTAATTAGGGAGCCGGCCGAGCGATAGCGTTGCGCACACCAGCGCGGGCCTGCAGCAGTTTTTCGATTCGAGTTAACGTCGGCTATACCGGAGCTGGAAGAAGCAGCAACGGCCGTGATAAGACTGATAGCTTCGTAATCAATTTAGGAAGCATTTAACGTCCAATCAAACGGCTACCAATACTATTTAACCCTTGTCCGGACGGACCCGCGTCTTGCCAGGGTCCTCCCCGCTCGATCCTCGTCCCTCGAGCGTTCTTTGCTACGCGATTGGAGAGCCTTCGCTCGAATTTCACCGACCAATCACGAGCGACCGTTGTTTTGCCGTTGCTCATCGACCGTTTATTTTGAACGTGGCGCAAGTCCATTTCTTTTTCAACGAGATATCGTATTATTTGTGGGAAATTTAGTGTAAACTTTTTATTCGTAATTAGTTGATTATGAAAGCGGCGTAAGTCCGATTTCCATTGACGTAGGTGACGGGATTTATGGAAAAGAATTCTTTTTACTTTATTTTTTCTTATTTATTTTTTAAGTACCAAAATAAGCGGTCCATATACTCAGACTATACTTTCTCCAAAAATATCACAGTTTTCTCGTTGACAATTTATATGTGTTTGCTTTCGGTTCGTTAACTTCGGCTTGCTTCGGACTCGTGTTTTATCCTGATCTTTTTAAAAGCATCAACAGGTTTGACAGCCTCTTGGCCATCACTTAGCAGTCGCATTTAGACCATCAACTCTAATTATTTCGGGCTGAGCACAGTAAATATTCTACGATCAATTACCGTTTAAGCGGATTTCCAATACTATTTCGCGTCGACCTAGATTTAGTCCCGTTTTAATTCATAATGGATTCATCGAGCAGGAAACTTGATTTTTGCTGCGGAATCCGCAGCCAATTTCTGTCACTTTCCACGGATATATTTTTCGCTTGCCTTTAGGTTACATTGCAATTATCAAGAGATGTCAGTGAAGGACGATTGCGAACGATTAATTAACAGGTTGAAGGATTTATCCAGTAAATGGGGAAGGAACAAATTAGCAGTTGCTTTAATGTATAAAAATAGTAAGTGTGTTTTGAAGTATTTTTGGACACTGGTTAAAAAATGTATTACTCTTTATTAGATTATAGGAGGATGAGAAGAATTATATTTGTCTGTTGGAGATATTTTAATAATTATTCAGATTGATTTTTGTATTAAAATTGGTAGGTCGAAATTCGACAATATTGACCAACATTTGTCGATGGCAGTTCTTTAATTAAAGACAAGATTGGCTACGAATTTTTACTCACAGTTTACAAAAGTTTTATGAAAATTGTATGAAAATCGTAGAAAAGGATAGGAAAATTGTACAATAATTTTATGGAGGTTGTCAGAAAATTGTAGAAAAATTCTAGAAAAATTATATAAAAATTACAGACAAATTGTAGGGAAAATGTAAGAATATTGTATAAAAATTATATAAAACTTATATGGAAATTATATAAAAATTGTAGGAAGATTGACAAATATTTGCCGACGAAATAAACGCGAATTAATCTGTTTAATGCGTTTAGAGTACTTTCACCTAGGAAAATCTGACAAAATATTTTCTCGCCCATCGGAAAAATCATTTCCGCCGTTGCGAAACACGCGCACGGTTCGCGATTAGGCCACTCCGCCGATCGCAGCCACGATGGACGTTTTTGCGTTCAGTTTGGAAAACGTGATCGGGACGCGTGTCGAGCCGATGGAAAATTATTTGCCGTTTTTCGCCGCGGGTCGGCGCAGTCCGCCCCGCGGACGGGGTCACCCCTGATTATTCCCATGGCAGCCGATTGGTCGTTACTCGGAAATTAATTGGCGGGCCAATTGATCTGAATTAAGGCGCCGCCCAGTAGATTCAAATTAAGATCAATATCTCGGCATGTGAATTGGAATATGACCGCGAGTGCAGCCCGTTACCATAAATTTCTCGTGTCCAAACAATGGGAAGTCGGTCGTAATTTCGTGGGGAACGCGCGCCCGCTGCTTCGCCGATGATGAAACGCGCTCTCTCGCCGACTTCCCTACGCTCCTGCGAACTCTGTCGTTTTACGGTGACAAGAGTTTTATACACGTCCGTCCCGTGTCGTTCGCATAATTTAATACGGAGATGAAAATGCTCGGTGCTTCCGATCGCCTTGAGAAACAGGGATAGTGCCATCCTCTTCGCGAGAAATGAAAATTCTTTCAATTTATCGTGGCAATAGCTGAATCGAAACGTGTTGATTTTAATCAGACCTACGAATGACATATCGAATATTTATTTTCGAGTATAATTTTATTCGGATGATATATTCGTATATCGAGTAAGTTATAAAGTAAATTCTTCGAATAAAATTTAATTCGGTTAATGTATCGATTAATTTATTCAAATTAAATTTCATTCGAATAATTTATCGAGTAAATTCGTCGGGTAATATTTTTTTCGAATAATATACATTATTCTTCGAATTACCTCGAATAATAAATGTTAATATTTCCACTAAATTCTTTGGATAACATTTTACCCATTATTAAAATAAAATATACCCAACTTTGTTCACAGTAACCATAATAATTCCAGATCGACAGGACGAGCTTCTAAAACATTATCAATGTGCTTCACCGTGCATTTCGTTCACAAGTATTTACACAATAATAATACTAATAATTATTAATATCGTGAACATACATTTGCAAACCAACGAACGAGCAAGAGCCATGTCTCACTAAAAAGACCATAACTAGACCAAGGAATACTAAGCGCGTTATCGAGCATACTCTCGATGAAAATCGACTCCAGCACGAGGTCCTACATATAGCACAGCACGGAAAGAACTCATGGGAAATCCTAATAATTAAACCAACCATCGCCGCCTCGAGCTAAATCAGTCTCATCGATCGCAAGGACACCGAATCCTCGGAAAAATGCGTATCTCGTGATCGTTGCATCGAGTTTCGCGTGTCGCTCGCTCATTAGTCTCGCGAACGCAGAAAATCCGCGGCCGAGAAACGGGCGGTTCTTTTTCTATTTTAAAAAGGTCCGCGCCATGACTTACCGGACATATTACGACGCAGGGCCGGCAAAACGGTTAATCCCCGGCAATATTTCGACAAGGTGCGCCTTTCGCGGCGCGTTTGAACTGCGCCCGGCCGGATTAAAAGGTAACGGCGGCGTTGAATTGAAAAAGAATTCGAGGGCAGAGACAGCGCCGCGCGCGACCGTGAGGAGGGCAGAGGAGAGGACACCGCCGGTAATAGAGGGAAATCACGCGCGGACGACGATCTACGAGGTGTCTCGTTAACATTATTGGTATACATGTACCTACACCAATAATCGTTACTGAACTGCAGCTGCACAATTGCAGCCGTTCAATGCGACGCGGAACGCGCGATGGAACACGATCCTATCTCGCGCCGCGGGATTGAAACGGTTTCTCCGCGGGCACGAGACGCCGATCCGCGACGGGATAAAACGGATATTAGATCACGCCGCGAAACTGCGAGACCAGAACGAACGAGTCGGCTAATTGCCGTCGCTTCTTCTTACCGTCTCGATCGTCTCGACGTTTTTACTTCAACTTTTCCCTTTTTTTCATCGGACAGCTTTTATACTTGCGAGCGATTTTAGGACAACTTGCGCGTAGATCATTTCTCCTTGATTTTCTGATCAAAAAGAAGGTTTAAACTTCTTTATTTAATATCATGAATTTATTTGTCGAGTGTTTCTTCGTAAACTTAAGATTTTCGTGGCAGAAAGTTATATAACATACATATACTGATATATATTATAATATATTCGCTCTACTTCAATTTAATTTATACATTATTCATATAATTTTTACAATCTTTATTGGAATATTACGTATTACCCACAATACGATATTTGTGCATGGACAAAAACAAATCAATGTTCTTAGAAGCGATGGAAATTAAGATAGGAAAATATACACCTCGTATAAGTGCTTGGCCTTGTGAGGCACAAGCATAACAGTTTCGAATTACGAGGGGACCCGAGTTTTCAGTCGTGGAAAAGCATCTGCATAGAAAAGAGCTTCCTCACGCATCGTAAAATAAAGTTTCTTTTATTTAAAACTACACCTTAGTTTAAATGTATTTAAACACCCATTTCCAATAATCTTAACTTAATTTAAATTCATGCAATTTTCAACGCAGTTGCACGGTTACGCGAACGTTTAAAGCGTTTAAAGGCATCAGGGGCGTAGAAAATTCTGGGATACAGGAATACGTGTTCCCGGAGGATGTTTCTGCGAGCACAATGGGATTCGTGATCGGGACCGAGGGTCGCAGAATTTGCGGCGGGACCGGTCGGCGTCCCCGTAGCATCCTTACCGGCTCATTTCTTTTAAATAGATCCCGATATTTACGGGATTCCGCTGCGACGGCGGCGGCGGTGTTCGCGTGCACGCCCGAAATTCTGGCACGGAGTATCGAGTTACCGTCGGAATCGCCGATTATTTACGGGGTTGTAATTTTCGCGGGTCGCCGCGGCCACGGCGTGGGATTCTAATATCTATCGCCGTTTAAATAACTCCCGAAAGATTTTCGAGCGCTCTCGCGTGTTCGCTCGGCTGGCAACCGGCCGCGAAATTGCCGACTCGACTCTTGGAAACGATCATCAACCGGCACTCCTCTCTCTCTCTCTCTCTCTCTCTTTCTCTCTTGCTCTCGCCCTTTCTTCCTCTCATTTTCTCTTGCCTCCATTCGCCCGTCTTTTTCGGATCGTGTCTTCGGGACAGCGGCGTGGAATGCGAAGAAATTCGCCCTCCCCTCGCGGCGAATTAACGGGCCTGCTCAAAAGCCGATTTTCTCCTCCTCGGGTATTTTCGGAAGTGAACGTTTATCGTTTAACCCTTTGCACTCGGGCGGCACCGCCTCTGTGGCACCGCAGAAGATTATTATGTAATATTTTAATGAAATTAATGAAGCTACACTGTCGAATATGTTTATTTTTAAAGAACTGTTATATAGACTCAGTGTCGTACGCAGAAATTGCAGCAATAAGTTGTATGAAATGTGTTGATAACGTGTAGGTTGTCCAAAATATATCTAATAAAATTGTTACACTATTAAATATGTTTATTTTTAAAAGAACTGTTGAAGGTAATACTGTTATATAGACTGAATTTCGTACGCAGAATTTACAGTAATAAGTCGAATAGAAATGTAGATACTGTAGTTCTTTCCAAAATGGTTCTGGATTTGGAGTTCAAATGACGCCGGGTGCAAAGGTTAACTCATTAATTGTTTGGTTCCTTTTGCTTTTTCATTTTTGACTGGAGAAATTATATATATGCTCACAGAGTTGAATAATAATTTAACAACAGAGATTGAATAAAAATAAGTTGTTTCTTGTTTGGTATGTCAAGGTTATGTGTATTATTATTGTAGTATTATGTGTATAATTTAGTTTACAGATCATGTCAAGGTTATGTGTATTATTATGACAGTATTATGTGTTACTTTAGTTTATAAGTTACGTCAATGTTTCATGTATTATTATTATTATAGTATTACGCGTATACTTCAGTTTATAGGTTGTAGTTCAGGTTGTAAGCTATAGTTTAGTTTCTAAGTATAATTTATTTTATAGATCATGTCAAGATTTTGTGCATTATTATTACAGTAGTATACTTTAGTTTGTAAGTAATAATATATTTCATAGATTATAGCATAGTTCCTAAGTTACAATTTAGTTTATAAGCGGCATAGTTTATAAGTTATAGTTTAGTTTATAATTTTTGTTACAATTTAGTTCATAAGTTATATCTTAGCTTATAAATTATGGTTTACTTTACAGATTACACTTTAATTAATTAACCAGCTATAGTTCACTTTACAAGTTTAGTTTACAAGCTGCAATTTAATTTGTGAGCTACAATTTGGTTTACAAATTCATTTTTTACTTTACAAATTATATTTCAGTGCGCACAGTCAAATTTGCAAGCAGATCTCGTGCCCGACAATGAATGTCCTCTAGCGGTACAATCGTCGCGCGAGAATCCTGGCGTAGACAGTTATCATTCATATACGATCGGAGAGCGCGCGAAACAAACGGCAGAAGCTGTTTTGAATGGTCGCCATATCATTATTACGGATGCGGTTGCGAATTCTTGGCACAGGCCTACTGCAGCACGCGGCCGCAGTTCTGCTCTCATATTGTAGACGCGCGTCCTCTTTTCGATGATCACGCTTCTGCTCCTCTCTTCCATTTCAATTTTCCGTCGTGCTGCGTTGTTTCGCAAACCGTCACGAATACTCGCAATTAGAGCGGCGCAAAGAAGAAAACAATGACATTCGGCTTCGAGCCGCACGCAGAATCCACCGACGCGATTCCACGGTGACGTGCTCTCGTCTTGTCCGAGCTGCCGCGGAACCATCCCGGCGAAAAAGACGCATCAATTTTTTTCCGATTCCCCGCGAGAAGAGAGGGGACCTCGATCACGTCAAAACCACGGCGAATTCGAGCTGCCGAATAAATTTCACCGCCACCTGCGGAGAGGAGTCTCTCCCCGGCGGGATGGAACTCGAAAAGAAGACACCGGGCTGATAAAAAGCAGAATAACGGGGCTCTCGAATCTCTGGAAGCTTCGCTCTTTAAAACAGGCGCGCGGTTTGATCGCCGTACGATTTGCTACGGCGAAATTACGACGGCGCGGACATCGACGACACGAGATTTACTGTACTTCTTCCAAGCTGCCTGTTCATCGACGCGCCCTGTATGCTGGAAACGCATTAGTTGATAGCTTATTGAAAGACTTAGTTAGATACTTCAATGTCGAATCTGTGGTCTAGAAGCGACCAATAGAAAATTGCTGTGAAAGAATTACGAGACAGAATTTATTCAAGTTTATTTGCTATCTTTATAATAGCTTGAAATTTTTAATGGCAGCAGATTGATAATTCTAATAATTATTAAATAAAAATGCGGTCATTTGACCAACGATGAAAGGTTAAAAAGTACCTCTGCGAAATTTCAAGTCTTACTGACAGCTTTGCAAATATTACATTTTGTAACCCTTTGCGGTCAATCGACGACTCTAAAGCCACCGCTAAAAATGATCGTTTCGCCACGTTCTAATTAATTTTTATCTTAACTTATATTAAAAAAATTGTTAAAAGCTCTTAAATGTTGCTCGAGTCACAAAATGCAGTTCTATAATGTATAATAAATGCTCCGAGTTTTATAAAATGGAATGGCTACAGGTCTGAGCAAATATTTTGGAGTTCCAGTTGAGACGCCTCTGACTATAAAGGGTTAACCTCTCGGACCACTGTGCCTCTCGTTCACAATTTCAACGGAGCACTATGCCAGGGGTGGTATCCGAGGCGTGCGACAATCTGGGCCCGGAATTCCGCCGGGTTTCCTGTAAAACTTCATTTTCATAACCGGTTGCCGGTCGGTGATGCCGTTGCGAATTTTATCGGCGCAGCCCGTAACTCAGCGGTGAGTTACAGTTACAGGACAGTTTTGCTATGAAATCGGTATCGTAGGTGCACAATGAGCCCTTTCAGTACCTAGTAATTATATGTTGTCATTCGTGATACTTGCGAAAAGTCGTCGACGACGAAATATCGTCGCGCACGTGTCGGCGCCTTATTCGTGCGTCGCGAGAAATCCGTGGCTCTGTTCGGTATCGAAATCGGTCTTGCAGGACCACAATTAACCCTTTCAGTGTCTAAGAATTATATACTGTCTTTCGTAATACTTGCGAAAAGTCGTCGACGACGAAATATCGTCGCGCACGTGTCGGCGCCTTATTTTCGCATCGCGAGAAATCCGTGGTCTCAAAATAACGTTTTCTAAAATATTATAAATGGTCCAAATTAGTTGCAACGCAATCGAACAAATTGTTTTTGTTATATCCTATATTATATATCGAAGACAAATTGCGCTGCGGGATATTTTTTACGAGCGGTTCCGCGAGACTTCCGGCCGCTCGGAACTCGTTTCAAACCAGTTCCTGCGCCTCCGAGCATTTTTAACCGAGCGAGCGCTTTCGAGTTCGTCCCTTCGCTAACAGGTGGCGGCACCATGTGCGAATCCCTTCGTTTCATCACTTTTCCTAAATTATTAATAATATCGACGTTGTTGTTCCAGGGGTAATAATCGCAAATGATTTTACATCGAATATTGAAATTATAATCTATTCTAATTTATAATCTAAAAGAAGGGCATAGCCGAATAAGATGGTCAAAACTGCCCTTAGAGGTTTTCCAATGAGTCATATAGCGTTCGATAGCTAACCAAAAAAACCCATCTGTGAATTTTATAAGAAAAAGAATGGATCGCTCATTTTGACCGACTTGGTAGATTTAGCGTTAAGCAACAAATATCGTCTATTAATGTCGCATTAAAAAAAAGGAAGAAACTTATGGGACACCCTAATATTCGCGAGGGGCCAGACTATGGGGATGCAGGGGGCTGTGCGAGAGAGAATAACCGCGCGTTTGTCATTTCCCGTTGAAAATACGCGGCCTGTTCGCGCAGCACGCGAACGCGCGGACCGCGCGCTTATTGTGACGTTCCGATGACACGCAACGCGGGCTACAAAGTATCGCGGAACGCGCCGCGACAAAAACGATACAACGCGTACACATATTTCCGCGCGATTCACGCGATCGTTTTTGCCGGATTTTATTCGACCGGGTCCCGCGGACGGTTCTTGCCGAGCTCGCTCGGTTTTTCCGACCCCCTACCCCCTCCCCGTCTTTCTTTCGCGGTCGAGCACGTCCCTCTGTCCGTCCACGTTCCACGTTTCCCGTTCTGTTTATTCCGGCAATTAATTAGCATCCCCTTTACCGACCCCCGCGGATCGATGCCGATTCGGCGATTTCTTGCGAGCTTCGACCAGCTTCGCGATCCTCCGGAGGAGACACCCCAGTCTGAAGCACCCTCGCGATTTCGTTTGCACGCCATTCATTTTTCCTCGATTTTCCCGGGCGTGTTTAATCCGTTGTATTACGATCTCTTTCAGGACTACGTTGATCACTACTTTTTCGTTGTTAATAATTTAGTTGATGTCACGCAATGATTTTGGTTTCTCGACTGTTCTTGGTTAGTTAGATTTCTAGATTTCGATGGCAGAGGATTCAAATTTTGTTTCGATTTAAATAAGGACAAAACAGTCGTTATCAACGTAGCTATGAAAGACGTAATAGGGCAAGAGGTGAACTATTTCATATTATTAACTCCTTGCCGTATTTTGACGAGTCTGGCCGTTCTCTTAAGCCGAAATAAAATTCTGTCCTCTTGTCATCGGTATTCAATCATTTAAGTAAATATAGAGAAACACGATAAATATTTTCCTTTTCCTTTTAACAAATTATTGCAATAGAAAAAGTGCTTGTCCTTGTAACTATGACGAAAATAGTACGGCAAGAGGTTAATAATATTTAATAATATTATTATATATTATATTAAAGTTATATTATTTAACGCACCCTTTGGACCGCCCATCTTCCTATTTACATCCCCAAAAATCCCATGGTGTCCGAACCGGGTGATTTTCCCACGGGCTCGTCACCTGTCCCGATTCCGGATCGCGTCGCATTTTCCGCAAGAACCCGGACGGACGCGGCTCGGCGCGACACGCGCGTCCCGGTTCTCGCGTAAGCCGCGCCTCGATGACGTGTCCGCTCGCCGGCTCTTCTCCTTGTTTTTGTTTTCCTGGCCTCTTTCTCTCCCCGCGGCGCGTTTCGTGCGACGCCCCCGCGAAACCGGCGCGATCGACGCCGCTCTCTTGCGCAACCCGCGTCGATCGCGGGTGACTCACGTGCGAACCACGCCGCGCGGCCGAAATCATCCGGCGCGACGCGTCGCGTCTCCTGTAAACCGATCCACCTTGTTTACGACCCTCGATTTTAACCCCTCCGACGGCCGCGACGAGCGAGCCTCGCTCGACGAGACCGGAGATAAAGAAACACTTTGACGTATAGAGACACCCCTGTCAATGGGGATTCGGGGCAGCAACTGAACTCAGTTTGCATCCTTTTGGTATATTCTGATCTCTTTACAGTCGAGGGCTCCGCTGCGGAGCCATTTAGAATTTGTATTTGTCTCCGCTCCGGAGCCCTCGAATTTGAAAGTAAATTTTACGTGGCTCCTTTAACCCTTTCGGTACGAGCGCCGAATATATTCGGCGTCCATACGATGACCGGTATAAATAATAGAATTTTATATAAGTATTTTTTAATATTAACACGTTGAATGCCACGGGGGTCACCGGTGACCGGCACTGAACTTGGCAGTGACGCCATGGGGGCCACCGGTGATCGGCGCGCTCAGATTGATGAAAATATATATAATTTAAACAAATGACAATACTTATAATTTTTTTATTATTACCATCGTTGATGTAGTGGTGTGAGGAAATGAATGCCTTACAACACATCTGAAAATAGTTTTATTTATACATGAAATATAGTTTTATTATGTGACGTTATATGTATCGCATAATAGAAAATTCATCGTGGCGCCACGGACAATTCCTGTAAAATGGGCGTGGCATTCAACGTGTTAAAGCTACGAGCAACACGTTTTGTTAAGAAACATTGTCTTATCAAGCACAGTGTTTATTCAACGTTTAGGACAATCTTCATATAAAGGAGGACTGCGTTCTGTTTAATGAGTTACCAAACTACTGAGGTCAAAAACCAATTTAGACAATTATAATTGATAGAGTCTAGAAGATATGATTTTTGTTCCGAGCACCCATAAGATCGAATCACCGCGCAGCGCCGGCATTCCGCCGGTGTCATCGCGTTCCGTGAGAGCGCGGAGAGTGCCCCGTCCGGCCGAAGAAGCTCTCTCGCCTCTCCACCGGACTGACATCGTTTCGCCGGACAGCTCGTTCCCCGGTCAACGTTGCCCGCCGAACGGCTGGGCCCGGCTCGAAATTACTCGGGCCCGCGGATAGCTTCTTCGACGCTGGTATGCGGCCGCTGAAGCAAGACGACGCGAAGCTTCGTAGGAAGACTTCAATGGAGACTCCGAGATCCCTCTAGAAATCAGTGCCGATCAAGGAATAGATGCAGGATGAAATGTCATTTCTAATTCGACGGAGCAAGATGCAGTAGGGCAATGCAGTTTGAAATACAAGAAGTAGTAGGGTGTTTCATAACTTTCTTTCTTCTTTTCGATGTGAAATCTGTTACGGCGTAACAAAGAATTCGTATGTCAGGTAAAAGGATTCAGTTAAAAGATTTATCAGGATCAGGTAAAAGATTTATTTAAACATTCACTTGCGATTAATTTCTCAACGTGAAGTCGAGCGATAACCGAAAGCATCTTTCAATTAAGTTGCCTCAGAGCAACTTCTATTTTCGCTCGCGCCGAAACAAAATCAATAGACGATATTTGTTGTTTAAGCTTGATTTCTTGTGTTACATATGAACTGTTCTGCTCTATTATCTTCTTCCATCACGGTACATAGCATAGCGTGGAAAGAACTTATGGATCACTCTGATAGGTAGACCATGCATCACCGCCTCGAATTAAAACAGAAATCGGCCGTATCGATTCTTTTTACACAGACTATACCATTTCTATAGATATTGTCAAAAATAGATATCGTCATTTTGCAAATAGCGATGCAACAAATTACCGGCCGAATATTTGTCAAGTGTCCGAAAACACAGTGGAAGAGGAAGAAAAACACAGCGCCGCGAGGATTGCTAAACGTCTCCGAACGTAGACGCGTTTGATTGATCGGATAAAAGAGCGGCTGACGGTGTCCGGGCATTCCGGCACGTAAGTAATGGTACTCTTGTCGATGGTGTTATGACGTTTCTCTGGCGACGGCTAAAGGGTTGTAAAGACAGGACGGGGAACGGAGAGGGGAGGCAGAGAGGAAAGATGAGAAGACGTTTCCTGGAACTGTTAATGGACTTGTCGGGACGGGCAAGCAGACTTTTCTTGGTAGACTCTCGGACATTCGATATTAAAATGGACCCGTCTACGGATTCTGCAACGTTGTAACGACACGTTCGCCGTGAAATATATTGCACCGCGTGCGAGTCCCGCGAAAACGTTCGGGAAATGTACGGCGACGGACAGCTCGTTCATTTATGTTGTTTTTGAATAAATTTGTAATTCGATTAAGTAGGTATATTCTTTAAGGTATATTGACGAGCGAAATTGAAATACAGTGTAAGTGGATTATGACGCGATTGAGTTACGATGTAAATGAAGTATATTGTAATTGAAGTATAATGTAGTTTAATTCAATGGCGACTCGAATTACGAGTTACTATGTAATTTAACTCAATGACGATCTGAATTATGAATTACGTCGTAATTTAATTCTCTGGCGATCTGAATTACGAATAACAATGTAATTGAATTACAATGTAATTGAATTACAATGAAATTAAATTACAGTGCAATTAAATTACAATCTAATTGAATTAAAAATGCAACTGTACCGTAATCCAATTAAATAACATCGAATTGAATTGCATTATAATTACAATTCCCCCGGTACTTCGATTACAAACCCGACAACCACTTGCCAATTCCACGGTGTTTTTCGCACGCCACCGAATCGAAAGCGAGAAGAGGACCACGCGGGCAAATACTAAAAGAGTAGCACCGGGATAAGATAATCCTCTGCGACACGGGACCACACTCTCGGACAAACATCGAGTCCGAGTGTATATCGGCTCGAGTATCAGCGTCGCGAGAGACAGATAGAGAGAAAGAGAGAGAGAGAGAGAGAGGGAGAGTATAGTCGCCGTGGCTGCTCGACTTCGAGAGCAGATGAGGATTCGCGTCGTCAAATATTCAGCGTCGGAGCAACAGTTCCGAGACGGGGACTGTCCGCCGGTCCTCTCTATACGGAATATCGCGTGCCGGCCGGATATTCGGCGGGTAATCGGATATTTAAAAAAATCCTGATATCACCGACAGAGCTGGAGGAGAATGTCTCGCGATGTTAGTTTCTCTGTCGAGGCGAAAGTCGATCGTTGGTTGACTCTTTTAGCGGAGAGGAAATTGCTGGGTGGAGAAATTCGCGGCGTTAAAGAGGGAATGAGTGTGAGAGAGAGAGAGAGAGAGAGAGAGAGAGATAGTAGGAAGGAAAAAGAATAAGAATGAAAGACAGAGAGCAAGAGGGAAAAAGAGAAAAAAAGATGATACAGTAAGAAGAGAAAGTAGATAGAGAGAATACGAGGCGAAAAGAAAAAGAGAAACACAGTGAGATGGAAAAAGAGAAGGGAAGAAAAAGGGAGACAATAGCAAGGAAAAGGAGATAAAGAGAAAGTGAGAGTGTAGGAGGGAACAAGAGAGAGACAAAGACAGTAAGAAAGAAAAATAGAGAAAGGGAGGGAGAGAGACAGTAAGAAGGATAAAGAGAAAAGAGGAAAGAGAAAGACGGTAAAAAGGAAAAGGAGTCAGAGAGAAAGTGAGATAATACAAGAGAGAGACAGTAAGAAAGAAAAATAGCGAAAGGAAGACAGACCAAGATGGAGAAAAAGAGGGAGAAAGAGAAAAAGACAGTAAGAGAGAAGGGAGTAGGTGGATGAGAAGGGAATCGTGAGATCGATTCCGCGACATCGGTGTGCACTCATGTACTTATGAAAGGAGACGGGGTCGGGGGCCGGGGAGTGGGGAGGGAAGCGGGGCGAGCGGCGGAAAGAAGCGACGAAGATGAAGGGAAGATCGCTCCATTGCACAGAAGCGACGCTCCACTTAGCATCTTCCTCGAAATAATTTGAAATATGCAAATACCATCGGTGCACGCGTCGGGGAACGGACTCGTGTCTGCGTGTCCTCTCGCGACGCCGCCAATCCGAGCGCGCTCGCGCGCGCGCCCGCGCCGCGTCCGTATCACGGTGGGGAGAGGGAGGAAAGGCCGAAGACGCGGGGGAGAAGACAACGTATATTCCAGTGGCTTACGGTTCAGTTCTCCCGGAGCCAATCTAACTTAACATGCAGATGCAGTACGTGGAATCGCGGCCGCAACTGCGGGGGCGGCCGACTCTCGGAGCCGGGGGAGGAGAGAGCGCCGGGAGAGAAGGATGGCCTGTGAGTCATTCGCGGCCCGATACCTTTTCCGTGTGATCATCCACCGTTACCTATTCACCGCCTTTAATGTCGCGGAGCCCGCGACAACCGAGCCGGATCCACGATCCAAGCGACCTCGATGCTCGGCGCCGAAATAACGACCGTTTCGCGGGATCGCCATTTTCTCGCGACTTTTTGAGCGAATCGATTTTAATCGTCGGTTTCCAAAAGAGGTAGGGTGATGGGGTTGTTGCTGTGTTAAGGATTTATAGGAATTTCAATGGAATTGTATTTTCAATTTGGTGTGTTGTATCAGAGATGGAGGAGTTTGGATGGATTAGTTGATTGTTTTAGTTTTAACATGTACCTTGTCATAGGGTAGAAAAAGGGAAGAATTATTAAGGTGGGAAAATAGTTAAATATGCATTTTTCAACGTTTCTGGACGTTTGTAAATGTTTCTTTTTTTATTTGAGAAGAACAACTAGGTTGAAAACTAAATTATAGGACACGAGAAAAGGATTTCAGACATTTTTTCGTAGCACGTACGATTTATTTAAATTATTGAAAGAGAAAATATGTTTCCATCAGGCTTATGCTCTTTTCGATCGATATACACGGTTTTGATTTAGTATAAATATTCTCATAATAATACAGGCGATTTGAAATATTGCACATTTTTTCTACTATTAATTTCATATACATTGTATTTTCCTTTTTATCAATGGCACTTTTATCAATCCACGGAAAATAATATATTCAATATTTATTAGTTCGACAGTCCATTGATTCCCACAAACAGTGACCAACTTCAGAGAAGAAATTATGACTGACAATCGGACATACACATGTACAAGGAGGATGCCATAGGCGGATCTATCTCACAGAAATACTTCACTAAGTTCGAAAAAGGCAACCATAACCTCAACCTTGGCCACCCCCTACACCGATCTTCAAAATAACACCCTCGATGCAAAGCGTAAAATACCATAAAAAATGCCTATCTTTGTCTCTCGCATATTCCATTTCAACGCTTAAAAATTCACAAAAAATTGAACCATTTAAAAAATCGAATACAACATTTTCCCAGATCCGAAACGGATCTTTCGAACAGCTTACTCGATCAAGATTAATCAACGCACGAGTCGTTTATAAAATAAAAACCAGAAGAGGTGGCTAGAGGTAGGTGCTGTAACTGCAATGGATACGTTCACCCTTCTTTCTTAATTTCGTGACTCCGCGGCGTTCTATCGGGCACGACGTATCCCGCCATCTTCGCCGAACTCTCCGGACAGGGGTAGTTAGCCCCGGTCCCGCCTCGCGAGATCGGATTGCATTACTTATGGCGGGTACAAGCCGGCCGTCTTGTAAATTTAATCAAGGGATGCGCTTCCGCGAGTTGCGCCCGATGTCGGGATCGATTGCCGCTGCTCAGGAATTTATGAAATATCGGCCAATATCCCGTTTCTACCGTAACGCGCCTCTTATTTTTCCCTCCGCCATCCCGTTTACCCGCCATCTTCCTCCGTCTACCGAGACCCCGTGTAACAAGGTTTCCCTTGCGCTCGCCTCTAGCATCGCCGCGGACCCCGTCACCCCCACCCCCCTCGACTACTACGCGTGGAATTCTTCCCGATCTGGAACGGGTTTCTTACCCCCCCGCTGGCCGAGGACACCGGGCTCGATTTACGCTGGTGCCTCGATTTTATTAAAATTTCTGTCCCCGGAACTGCCGGGTTATTAGCGGATCCGCCGGATTTTTGTTGGTGGACGTCCAGGACCTCCGTGAAATTGAATTATCCGCTGCTAGGCTCCGATGTTAGAACAGTCACTGGTTATGGGTTGGTTATGGGGCGTGATTAGTGCTTGGGTGATTCGTATGGTTGATTGGATGAATCGGAGGAGGTAATTGTTAATTTAGGATTGTTCAGGGTGTGAAGATTGGGGAGGTTGTGAGTTTAATATTTGATGTTAATTGGGGTAGAATTGTTATATGTAGCGCTGGTTAAAAATTGGGAAAATTGTGTTTATTTTATCAGGTTGTGTGGGATAATATTGGCGAGCTTTGAAAATGTTTTTTCGAGTGGGAGGGGATGAAATCTACGCTTTGTCGGTGCCATGAACATGCTCTCGAAATTTGGATGCTATAGTTACAGGGATGCAGCAATGCTAAGAATTGTGATATGGTGAATCAAAGCAGAGATTTCAAGCTTTAATTTCGTGTAAAATTCGTAATTTTATGATGATTTTTAACAAAATTACAGCTGTCCGAATATTGACAATATTCCGCGTAGAAATGATCGATGTTTTAATCTTGCTGTTTTACGTCTTTCGGATAATTTTAAAAAACATTAAGCAGATTGCCAACAAGAAAAATCGTCGCGGCAAGAAACTATTATTAATCTAATATATTTTCCTAATTTTATTCGATTCCGTAGAATAATATTAACGCGCAAGAAAAATATATTTTCCAAGTCCGCAAAAAGGGGGTTGATCTCTACAGTATTTCAACCCCCACAATCGCGCTCTCGGATATAAAATATTACAATAATAGCGATACCGAATATTAGCGATTGAAACACCTCATCTCAAACCGGAGATTTCAAGCTTCATTTAAAAAAAAAGTTCACAATTCTACGAGAACTTTAATCGCGTGATTTCCAATGTCCCGTACGATCTTCGAGGGATGAACCCGTCGCCGTGAAAGATCGTCGCGGCAAACGGCGCGCCACGCGAGTAAAAATCTGCACGCGCCGTAAACACGCGAATGCCCGCAGTTTAATAATTATAGACGCGGTTTAACGACGGGTGGGTTCCCTCCCACCCCCCGCCCGGTTTTTTTCGAAACTGCGAAACGGTTACGACGTCGCGGCGATCAAAATACTTTTAACTGCGAGGCGCCTTTGAGCGACCGACGCGACAGCCTCCTAAAAATGATGCTTCTCTATCTGTTGTGTCGTTCGCCGGACATTTTACTGTATGATTTGACGCGGCCCTGTTTATTGGTCGGTTCGTTACGATCACTTTGCCGGATGAGTAATATCGTAAACGGTTCTTTTAGCATCTACATCCGGTGCTTGCGCTGATGACGCGCGGCTACGATATGCTCACCGAGTTATGCCGCCGTGCGCATAGGCGCGGTGCGTGCGTATAAATATACGCGTGTACGTGTGTATAGATTCGGGTGTCACGAGACCCTCTTGAGATTTTATCGGTCATAATTCAACGAGGTTGGATTCGCGCTGTCCTTCGGCCAATCGTCTCTCTATTATCTCGAAGAATCGCTGAACGAAGCCTCGAAATCTGATCGCTTGGAATCGACGAAACGATCTTCGTATTCCTCAATATTTCCAGTCGAGCACAATTAGTCGTATTGTTAGACAATGTTAACACATTAAAGGCGGGAGTCGTAGTGCTACGATTTATCTCGACTGCGGCTTAAAGGCGGGAGTCGTAGTAATACGATATTAGCTCGATTGTGGCTTATAGGCGGGAATCGTAGTAATACGATTTATTAGTTTTTAGTTCCTTTTTAATATTTCTTGTAGTTTTAAGAGTTTAAATAAACTTTTGTAAGACTAAATTTATGATTACATAAAATAGCGCCCGCTCTAGGACGAAAAACGAGTCAAGATCACCCGCCTTTAATGTGTTAATAATAACAATGGTAGCGCGATACGATGCGTTCTACTGCCGAGCAAAACGCAGTGAAATAAGCTTGTGCAGAAACGATGCAGGCGATCGTTGTCTTTTATTGGAGCGCCGCAATTTTGATAGATTAGATTGGAAGCTGTGAAACGTTTTTGTTTAGTCTGTGTTCAGCTAAGACTCAGAGAGGCTTTATTTATAAATTTGAAAGATATTCTTGTTACTCATTTCGTAAGATTTCTTCTTGTTTGTTGTCTTTTACTGGAGCGTCGGATGGCAGGCAATTTTTATTTACTGGATTGGAAATTTGGAAACGTTTTTGTTTAGTCTGTGTTCAGCTGTGATTAAGGGAGACTTTATTTATAAATTGTTTAAGTTTCGTAAAAATTGTTCGCGTTCCATTATTCGATTGTTGTTCCATTGAATCGCATCTCCTTATTAAACTTCCAAAACAACAGACTACAAATTTACAATTTCCATGGAATTATTACATCATCTACCATAGAATTATTACATCGTCTTCCATATAATTATTACATCGTCTTCCATAAAATTATTACATCGTCTACCATAGAATTATTACATCGTCCTCCATAGTAGAATCGAACGGATGATGGAACACGTCGGGATCGTTGTCGCGGATTAGGTTAGGCCCGGTTTTTCTCCTCCCTTTAGCCGGCATTGTTGCAAATTAATTCCGTGGAGCCGCTTCGACGCGGCGGCGGCGGCGGCGACGGCTCGGGCAACTTGCACGGAAACTCCGAAGAAAGATTGTTGCAATCTAGAGTTGCGAATCGGTGCTCCATTCGCACTAGAGGCGAGCAAATACTGTAGGGGTGAATGAACTTCCCGAATGTTCGGGCGTAAATGAACTTCTCCGGCAGGGGGCGCGGGGGGGGGGGGGGGGGGAGGTGTTAGGCACGACTGACGAAGGAAGGAGCTGTTTCGGGGTCGTGTCGAATAGATCGAGTAGCTGTTCGGAATTGAAATTTAGTTCCGTGGGGATAGTCTTCGGGGGAACTATAATAATTATACACCGCGGTACCCGGGCGGCCGTAAATTACTTTCGAATTAATTTCGGTTACGTTCCGGCCGCGATTTTTAACTCGCTCCGCGTCCTACACCCCCTGCCCCCCCCCACCCCCTCTGTGTTTCCCGCGCTGTTATTGCAACTCGGTATTTTCGGTTATTGCAATCGCGGTAATAACGTCGGATGTTTATCGACTTCCGGTGGTTGGCAACGTCGAGAGCTAATGAAAATTTACATTTTGATAAACAGCGGATACCGCGGATGAACTGTCGCGACTCGCAAAAGTATTCGGGCTAACATTCTCGTTCAAGAAGCTGCGATATTGTTTAGTTTGTAACGTTAAGTTCTCATGTTCCGTTGAGTTCAATTTATTATATACAGTCGTATACGAAAGTATTAGAATAGTTATATTTTTAATATTAAACTAGTGAAATATATACTATCGCGTGTTTGCCTCTCATTCGCCACTGTTTTTGCATTAATAACTCGTTAACAAAGCCGCGAATTGCATTTTAACAAAGGAAAAGATTACTTGAAATTACGTCAGAAAATTTTCAGAGTATGTTTAATTTTGATACACCCTGTATATGTTAAGCTGAACCATTTGAAATCATATTACGCAGATAATAAGGGATGATTCTTAAGATCACATTATCGAAAGCAGAAAATAATTCAACATTATATGTGTTACAGTACATTTATTGTAAATATATATCATAAGTGGATGACAAAAGTATTTCAACGGAACAAGGATATCAAAACACATAAAAATCGAAAAAGATAAAATATAAAAAATAAAGAAGAAGCATCTATAAAACAATATTTGTTCCTCGTTCTAAGCAACAATGATTCGTCGTTTTATTCTAACAATCTCGTACATAATAATCATCGCCGTTTCGCAGATCGCATAATCGCGCCCTCGCGATCCGATCGCCATTACTGTAAGCGTCAACTTAATAACGATTAGGTACCGGCGCGCGATGACACCGAAAGATAGCGCGTAACAGCGCGCGCGATGACTAAAGGATGAGAGTCATCCGAGCGCAGGCCGCTTTATAAGTTATAACGCAATTATGAGTCATCGTCGTCTAATAGGAATTCATAAATTTAGCTTTGACGTTCGCTGCGACGAAAGGACTTTCTTGCGCGCGGACATGATCGAATAGGTTAGGAATCAGCGTCGCCCTCGAATGTTCTACTGCGTCTTATAAAGAGCAGAGTCGTTCCTTTCGACGCGAGATGAAGTTTTTGATTGAAAGCGAGTCACATTGCATTTTGCATGCAGTTCAAGCTGCACTTCCTGTTTTATTTAAAATCTGCAGTTTACACCTTTTGGATTTAAAGGAAATGCTTTATAACAATTTCATTCTGCATTATTTTCTGTTTATTTATAATTTGTATATTAATATTAATTTTAATTACGATATTAATTTATAGAATAAATTCTTTAGATATTGATTAATATTCACGTAATATCTGATTATCAGTTTACTCAACTGATAAATTATTAAGCTGGACAACCAAAGAATTATTAATGTACTCAACTAAAAAATTATTAAGATACTCAACTGAAAAATTAATTAGTTACTTGACTCAAAAATTATTATGCTAGTCAACTAAAAAATTAAGTAGTTACTCGACTCAAAAATGATTAAGCTAGTCAACTAAAAAATTATTAAGATATTCAACGCAAAAATTATTAAGCTACTCAACTAAAAAATTATCAAGCTACTCAACCAAAAAATTAATTACCCTGAAACCGACGATTTCATTTAAAACCTACTAGCGCGCCCATAAGACCGAACCACCATGAACCGATGCGTGTCAAACGAGCCACCCCGTACACCATCGCACGAGCATGCTGCGCAGGCAACACGGTTTTTAATCCGACTGTTTTATTCGAGCGAGATCTTGCCAATCCCCGTAAACAAATAATTCGGCATGCGACGACTTCGACACCGGTCCGACGCGCGGAGATTCGCAAACAAACGAGCCCGGCTGGTTCGTCGCGGAATTTTTATTTACCCACCCGTTCCGCGAGGGGGGCGAAAAGGGTGACAGGCACGCGGCAGGGCGATATGAAAACGCGAAACATCTCGCGGAGGGAAAAATACTCGCGAGACTTCCGTCGAGTATTCGATGCGGCGCGTGTGAAAACGCTGCGGCTGGCTTCCCTTCGCGCCGCAAAAGTCGCGCGTGCACGCGCCGAAACCCATCGCCGCGAACTTTTTCTCCGCCTTTTTCTTATTCCAATCGAAAACATTAACGTCGAATTGTCAATTTGTCAATTAACTCGAAAGCTATTTCAATTGGAAATCTGAAATCATTTTTCTGACTTACAGTATTTTTATTTTGACTTTTTAATTTGTTTTAATTCTAATAATATTTTTAATATAATGTTTAGTAATGGGAAAAAGGAGCGTGACGGAAACGATTATTTATAATAACGTTGTTTAATAATTTAATAGCTATTTTAAGAGTAGTTTAATCATTTTATTAATAGTAATTCAATAATTATTTCAACAGAAATTTAATAACTATTTTAATAGCAACGTAGTAATTATTGTAACAGCAGTTTAATAATTACTTTAATAGTAACTTAATCATTATTTTAGCAGTAATATAATAACCATTTTAATACTAACTTAGTAATTATTTTAACAGTAATCTAATAATTTTTTAATTTTTAACCTTAACAATTACTTATACTAAACATTGCTCACAATCATCAGGAAAAATTTCCAAAAAATTTTCCAACATCTTCAAATCTAAATCCACCTAAATTTATCCTCCATTTAACAATTAACAGACGTTTATTCGTTTCATTCCGGCTTCTCCGCTCGACCATGGTTTCCATATCAATCATCGAAGCATCTTGGGCCCTGCATGAAAAATGCATCCGCCGTCGACGGGTTCAGCAGGTGACGGTCGGCCAATTGGCCTGCTCGAAGTTTCTGTATTTCGCGCATACGTCGACCGCCCCGTAATAAAACGGAAGCTGAACGATGTTGATGTCGTAATCGGAATTGACCAGGACCGCGTTCACCGTCGGTATGTGCAGCTTGTTAGCCAGGTCGTCGTCTTGAAACTCGCCGGTGATCGGGTTCAGAAGGGCGCAGCGGGTCTTCGCGAGCACGCACGCGGTCGTGTTCACGAACAATTGGGCCAGCTTCACGTCCGTGTTCGTGAAGTTCGGGAATATACGGATCGCCTCGTCGACACATTCTCTCACCTGGAGGAGATACACCCGGAAACGTTATCGTTTTGGCGACACGTCCGGCCGCCATCTTCGACGTATTCGTTACTTTGTGAATTTGTAAATTGGTAATTTTGCAAATTTGTGAATTTGTAAATTGGTAATTTTGAGAATTTGTGAATTTGTAAATTGGTAATTTTGCGAATTTGTGAATTTGTAAATTGGAGACTGTGAATTTGTAACTCGGTAAATTTCTAACTTTTTGAATTTATAAATTGGTAATTTTGTGAACCTGCAACTTTGTACATTTGTAAATTGGTAATTTTGTGAATGTGTAACTTTGTACATTTGTAAATTGGTAATTTTGTGAAGTTGTAACTTTGTACATTTGTAAATTGGTAATTTTGTGAATTTGTAACTTTGTACATTTCTAAATTGGTAATTTAGGTTAATTTGTAACTTTGTACATTTATGAATTGGTAATTTTGTGAATTTGTAACTTTGCAATTTTGTAACTTTGTAACTTTGTAAATTTGTAATTTTATAAATTTGGAATATTATAATTTTGTAAATTTGAAGCATTATTATAACTTTTTAAATTAATAACTGTGACGTTTTGTAAATTTGTAACTGTGCAACTTTTGTATATTTGAAGCTTTGTATCTCTGTGAATTTGTAACTCTATAATTTGTAATTACATAACTTCGTAAATCTGTAATTTTGTAACTTTTGTAACTATAGTTTTGTAACTTTGTAAATTTCTAACTTCAAAATTCTTTAAATTTGTAACCATGTGATTTTATAATTTCATAGCTTTGATCGATAAATATTATACAAAAACATAATACAATAGACACCTGTGCAGTAAATATACAGTAAATAATACAGCAAATACTAAATATACAATAAATACATCCTAAAAACATCCTAAAAACATCCCCATGCCATTCAACAAACAACATAACCTACAAATTCAGAGAACGAATAATTCCCTTAAACCCATCATGCAAGACGCTTTTTAGAGTAGAACTACCATAAACGAGTCACAAATTATTCCATCACACTATCCTCTTCAACATAACCAATTAATGAACAAAACCAACTATACTTTCAACAAAACAATAATGACACCCCTTTCTATTCATTTCAGATCACTTTCTAACAAAAGAACCGATCCACGAACTGTTTCGAGCAAGTGTCCCATTCACGGTAGTTCTCTCCCCCCTATAAATTATTTGCCAATTAGTGTAAAGCACTTACCGAAGCCCGTGGACTCATGCATCAGTTCCGTTCAAGTATATCGTACACTATGTACAGAATGATTACAGGAGTTGGTGGGTAGCGCATATATTCAGTGTGTCCCGAAAATTGTAGTACAACCGGGCAGGGGGTGATTCTACATCGATAAAGAAGAAAATATTTTGGTATAACATTTTTTCATCCGGAGCTCCGTTTTCGTGATAATCGACTTCAAAGTTCGCTCCAACTTGTAAACGATTTAATACAATTTGCTTGTCGTCTTATATTTTATTCTTTTTTACTACTTACTATTACAATGCTACAATAATTGGTGAAAATGTCCTCCTCGCTGTTACATAATTTTTCGAATGCCTCAGTAATCTTATGTTTGAAATGTGTAACATTTGAAATATCGTTCATGCTATAAACTTTTTTCTTTGATATGACCCGATACAAGTTGAACGAACTTTGAAGTCGATTATCACGAAAACGGAGCTCCGGATGAAAAAATGTCATACCAAAATATTTTCTTCTTTTTTTATGTAGAATCATCCCGTGCCCGGTTGTACTACGATTTCCGGGACACCCTGTGTATGCATGTACAAGTGTATATCAGGAAGTTTTACGAAGTTTTCGGCGTTATCGATTGCCGTCTTGGATCGATAGGCTCCGCTCCAGGCCTGACGGTGTTCGCCTCGGTGTCCCGTTCCCATATCACGCAAATATTTCGCGCTATTTGTTTATACAGTTTCCGGTATATGAAAGAAGTTTTCCTCGTCCCGGTCCTACGGCCTGGCGGCGTTCTCGGCTTCGCACGCGCGTCCTGTTCAATATTTACGGCCACTCTTTCTCTCTTTCTCTAGCTTTCTTTTTCTATGTTTTTTTTTTATGTACATTATTTACATCGAGGCCGCAGCACAAATTTAAAAATAATTGGCAAGGTGGAACGAGAGTAGTATAGATGCTTCGTTATTCTTCTATGCTTCGCGATTATGCTAGTTGGGGGTTGCTATGTTTTCAGGGAGGGCTTGAGTGAAATAGTTGAAATATTTAAATAAATGAAATAGAAGAATTGCAAGAATGTTTGGGCAAGGTTGCTATTTTTATGAAGAATGTGTATAGTCGGTGTACGAATTATTTCAAGACTCTACGAAATGGAGTATCCTTTTTGCGATTAGGTCAATGATCTACAGGTTTTGATTATTTATTTACTTTTTTTCAATTTATCAAGGTTTGAAAAATTGTATTGTACTTGGCTAACACGACGGAGGAATTTAAAAATTATATCTTTTCAATATTCTTATCTGAGTCTACAGTAAAAATTTTAAAAAGTGCATATTGTTGATCTAGGTAAATATTACACACGATAAAAAAATAGGTAAGTTTTCAGTAAAAATCACTGCGATCTACGAAATACAATTTCGAAATTTCCTTTGTAGATTTAAAGTCGAAGAAACAATTTTCTAATTCTATCATACCAATCAATTGCAATATTTAAAACAAATTTAACAACCTAAAAAATCGTTAATAAATTGTTAAACAGTCCCTATTTAATCCCTCTAACGTCCAAATAAGATGTTTAGGTCACCGACCTAATCGCTCAGAAATAATACCCGCGTAGTATAATTTGTAAGGGCCACGAATACTTTTCGCGTCGACTGTACATTCGCGGTCTCCTCGCCTCATCGTGCAGAGAAATTGGCGGGAAGTCGCGGAGCAACGAGTCACCTTACCAAATTGTCCTTGTTCACCTGGCGGATGCACTCGAGGAAGGTGCAGTAGATGGTCGTCGGGTTGGCTTTCGTGTTCAGCGTGCTGGTGGCGTTCTGTCGTCAGAATCGTTTGATGATACGAACAAGAAACAAATACAGCGGCGTGAAGAATCTCTAATCTCACGCGCGCGCGCTTACGTTCAGGTATTGTTGGCAGTGCGCGTAATCGGTGTTGTTCAAGTACAAGTCGGCGCAGCTGGACATTGCCACCAGCATGGGGAAGCTAAGGGGTTGATTGCTGGCCTTGAAGAAGCATCCGTAGCAGGCGTCCTGGCGTATCGCATCGGAGCCCTGCGACTCGTTGCACAGCTGGTTCAACAGCTCCGGGATTCGTACACTGCAATCACCGGATGCGCGTCGCACTTTTCACGATCACTTTCAATCAAATCAAAATATAATGAAAGGGAAATAGAATACAGTAAAATGCAGTAAATTGGATCTGAATAAAATGAAATTAAATAAGAAATGGTATATAAATAAAAATAGAATAAAATAGAAAATAGAATACAAATTAAAATACAATATTATAGGAAATGAAATAAAATAAAATAGAGAACAGAATATAAATAAAAATAGAATATAAATTAAAAGGCAATATAATTGAAAATAAAATACAATAGAATCAAATGGAATAAATTGAACCCAAATAAAATAAAATAAAATAGAAAATAGAACATAAATTAAAGTACAGTATAATAGAAAATAAAATAGAAGGTGGAATATAAATAGAAATAGAACAGAATGTAAACTAAAATAAAATAGAGTAAAATACAATAAATCAAACCCCAATAAAATCAAATGAAATAGAAAATATAACATGAATGAAAACAGAATAAATTACAATAATCAAACCCAAATAAAATACAGTAAATTAAACGCAAATAAAATACAGTAAATTAAACACAAATAAAATACAGTAAATTAAGCACAAATAAAATAGAATAACTTAAACTCGAATAAAATGCAATAACCGAATCCAAATAAAATGGAATAACTTAAGCTCGAATAGAATGGCATAAATTAATATCATTGGCATGATCGTCGTAACGAAGGGATAGAAACACCGCGATAAGAATCAGGGTAGTACTGTTTAACGGGTGTTAGAGATCCAAAGAGCTTCGAGAGGCCCTCGTGCACAAGCGGTTCAACGATATCGACACGAAAAGTCGCGAACAACGTTAGAACTGCGAAGCTGCGTGGTTTCACCATCGTTGCACGGCACTCATCGGTTATTTGACCGGATATTCGGTTCACGCCGTACGTTATATACCAGAGATGTATCCGATAGGCGCGCGCTGGACGTATCACTTCCGGCAAGGAGGATCCGCTTTCTATATTTTCAAAGAAAACCGCGCGGAGTCCAGTGTTTCGTAACGGTCATTGTTCCTCCATCAGTTCCTGTGACCGAATCGCCATTTATATCTCGACGCGTGGCCGTCGAGTCTATTCATCGGGCCCGGGGGTATTTAATAAACTTTATTCATAGTTGGGGATTCATTTCACCGTAAAGTAATATTTGATATTTTTCATTATAGAATTCTACGAAATTTTGAAATAGTTTTACATTACAGTTTATTATTTATTAAGTAGCTTTTATGGGCGAAGTTGTTAGTACAAGGTAATACTGTGATATCTTAATTATAAGAGGGGGTAGTTTATTTAGAAAATAAGAATTTGTATCTTAATATAGTTGTAATTATTAGATTTCGTGATATTTTTACGAATTTCTTGGAAAAGAAGGCAATGGTGTATTAATATTAGAAATTTAAG
The DNA here is from genome assembly GCF_028453695.1 of Augochlora pura. Lineage (NCBI taxonomy): Eukaryota > Metazoa > Arthropoda > Insecta > Hymenoptera > Halictidae > Augochlora > Augochlora pura. Next base: position 8,018,126 of record NC_135778.1, read on the forward strand.
TATTATTGTATGCGAGTGGAGGTGTTAGTATAATATAGCACTCTATCTTAAATTACTAAATTTAAAATGTACAATTTTTTCCAGGCTGTGCTAAGTTTATTTAATTACTTTTAGATGACTAGCCTAATTAAAAATGAATTTCCGTTTAATTTTGCCATTACTTAAAATGACAGAACAAATAAATAATCGCGTGTTTCAACTGTTATATTTAACAGAAATTAAAAACAGCATCTAGCAGATTTTTTAATAATTTATACGCATCAACAATTGAGTTGCGAACGCTCCCAAAAATCGGAGTTTCGTCATTCCAATTAAAACAAAAATTAAACAAAATCTAACTTATCCTCTAATATATTATTCCTTTGCATCATCTAAAAACAATTCGAAACATTCAGCGGAATTTTAATCGAATCGTTTGAAAAATTGTCCACGCGTACAAATATATATTTGCCTCTTGACTGTAGCTGAACGTTGCCTGTAGCACCTCTCGTCATCAATGGTGAAGTATCGCGACAGTTATGCGCGCCGTGTCAGACGGATAAAGCGGCGGCGCCCATCTTTAATTTTGTACAGAATTATTAACTCGCCGTGCTCGCGGCATAATGGTTCTACAAAATCGGAGAAGAAACGCAAAGACCCGTGCACAATGGGGCTGAATCATCCTGTCCGCGCATGAATGGCGCAATCTACTAGCCGGCAGCCTTTTGAATAAAGAGAGCTGCAGGTGTTCTACCGTTCCTCTTATACGGTTCTCATATTCCGTAGATTAAAGTAACGTCCGCTGAAAGGTAGAATTTTCGGTGTCTGCCGAAGTTACGTTCCGTAATAGAATTTTTTAAAGTCTGTTAGCTTTCGCATGTCTTCCTGCGAACGCAGCTGCCGTTTTCCACTGTACCTTGACTCTGCTGTCTCTCTGTGATTCGAATGCGTTATAATGTATTATTTATTGTAAATTATGTTATAATGTAATTCGTGATTTTAATAGGTGAATAAGCGTAGAATTCTAAGTAATTTAATGGGTTCAATTGTGAAGTATGATATAGTTGAGTTTAAGGGATGAATTGGAAATTAATAATTGGCATTGAGCGATAGAAAAAGGAAATATGAAAAGAGATGGAAATTGTTACTGTGTGTTCTGTGTAAAGCTATTCTTAAGAATAAGGAATAATAAATTAAACCAGTATCTTTTCTTTGCAAGTAATAATTATATTTATTATTTAAATGAAGAATATACAAATTTATTTGAGTGTTATGAAGGTGGGATGTAATGTCAAAGTTATGTCAACATTATGGCGTAATTGAAGTAAAATATAATGAAAGTTATGTCAGCGTTACAATATAATTGAAATCCAATATAATCGAGGTTATGTCAGCGTTACAATATAATTGAAATAATATATAGTCAAAGTTATGTCAAGGTTACAATATAATTGAAATACAAAGTAAATAAGTTACAAAATTTAAGCACAATGAAGTTACGTTACAATATAAGTGAAATACAATGTATGTAAGTTACAGGTAGCCCTCATACAACACGGTATCTTATAACACGGTTTCGCTATAACACGATTCGTAAATTGTGGGAACCCTCCTACAACACGGCATCCTATAACACGGTTTCGCTATAACGTGATGAGAAAACTGTAAATCCTTTGTACATACAACATTGTATGTACTTCTACAGCCGTGGCGAGGCTTGTTTTGTGGATATGGCTACTGAGGACATTCAAGATTTATTGGTGGAAGAAGAAGTTGACGAAGCGGATTTGATGGAAATGACATCCCTGGATGCAAATCAAATCGATTTTGAGGACGCTAGCTCTGATGAAGATTGTGCAGTTAAGAATTTAACATTAAAAAAATTACAAGAAGGCCTATGCTTAGCGGAAAATCTCGAGTCATTTTCCTTGAATACAGACCCTTCCACGGAAAGAAGTCGAAAATTCAAAAGGGAACTGCAAAACTGTTTAGCTCCATACCGCGAAATTTACAATGACCTAGTAAGAACCAGCAAGCAAAGTTCGATTACAGATTTTTTTAAGAGGGAAAAACATGCAAAAACTTTAAATAGAGAAAAAATTTCTGAAAGTGAAAGCGATATCGTTCCACCCAAAACACGTTCTCGGTTGATTATACTGAGCAGTGACGACGAATAAATTTATTAAAATAGGGTTGCGTTAGATAAAAATATTTTTTTCTTACTTTGTGTTGTATATACATTTATTATTTAATAAAATATTAAGTTGTTTATGTCGAATTAAAAAAAATATTTGTTTTTAATAAGTTTTTGGAACGTAAC